>NW_017534408.1:22534-64803 GCF_001853355.1 Bactrocera latifrons
AAAAAAAAAAAAAAAAAGTGCTCCGATCGTCACCAAACTTTACAGGATTGCTCGTCAGATCAATCTAAAGTCAAAAATTTCCTTAAAGTTTCATTGAAATTGGTTCAGCCGTTTCGTAGCCTACCCGGAACATACAGACATACTTTATTTTTTATATATATGTATATAGATGATTGTACATATGCAAATATGTGTATACATATATACTTATAAATATCAATATGCATATACTGTTGTTGAAAAATTCTAGTGCAACACACTCAATAAGCGAGAAATGGCTGTTGAGAATGTGAGCCTTTTCAAAAGAAAATTAAATGTTTATTGACAAACATAAAAATTTCATTTTTTTGTAAATATTACATGTACATATATTGTAGATGCATGTTTGGTGTATATATGCATTTGCGAAAATTTCAACAAAATCTGCACTTCCATATACATACATGGATCCATTGGTTAGTGAGTAAATAACAGTATCAAAGTGTTGCCGCTTGTCCAAACAAACATTTCATGACACACTTGCAAAATTGCTATATTGCATGTGTACATAAACACGAACATATATATATTGACAATATATAGGCATGTTTAATTGATCTTCGTAGAAAGTCATATTTTTCCGTTTTGAAATTTTTATGTATTTTTTTAACTAACTTCAAAGACACATTTTGAGTTGACGTCATTGCATTTCGTTGTTCTACCTTGTTTATATCAGGTATAAAGAATGGCATTGTTAAAACGTAATTTTTCATTTATAATTTTAATAGCTTTATTTAATTTGTAATTACAAAGTCATTGTCTTCGGGAAAAGAAACCGTTTCATGCACGAGCACGTGTAGTAAAGGTTTGCGAAAAAATCTCAACATAAATATTTTGATTGAAAGCATTTATAAATGCATGTTTTTGGTTCCCAAAGTTTTTCTGTTATAGAAATTATATTCCCTGAAAATGGTGCAAAGTGTTTTTCAATAGAAAAAAAGTTTCATTTTTGTTCAGCAAAAATTGGTTTGCGACTTCGATAAAATGGCTGTTAACAGCAAAAATCCAAATCGATACTATGTTAAGGCTGTTGTTACTTAATTTTCAGATGGACTTAGTAAGCTATTGTCGGTATATATGATCAGTTAATCTGGCCATGCTTCTGCTCAGATTGTCGTCTACAAAATGCATGGGTCTCAAAGTGTTGATCACGTTTCGTTTCTTGACAATCTGGTCCACGATTTCATCGCCCCCGATGTCTTTGTGGCCTGGCACCCAGTAGAAGTGAAGTTGCTTGCTTCTGGCAACACTTTCCACTGCTGTCCTGCTGCACTTCAGCCAGATATGCGATACGAGGTTACACTTATTAACCAGATACTATTTAGAATACATTCCACTTTTTGATCTAACTCTCTTCAGTGGATTAATTTATTCAAGTTTTACCATTTTCCAAAATATAATACAAAAAAATTGATTAAACTTTAAGTTTAAGGATTTTTAAATGAATTTCGTTTCATATGAAATTCTTTCAGTTAAGAACACACACACGCATGCAAAAGAAACCTGCAAAGTCCCGTTTTACATGCGGTGTACAAGAGTTTACTTGTCCAAGAGTTTACATACACGCACACACACACGTGCACTTGCATTAAAATGCACATTAACGATGCGTACTTTTCATATGCGAATTTAATAAGTGACAGCCAACAATTAACCACACATAATGACCCTGTTGGGCAATAAAGCGCAAAACGAAGAAGACGAAGGAAAAGTGCAAGCAGCATGCAACGTACATGTATAGCAGTGCAAAAGCAGGACTTGCATGCGAATCTACAACATGCAACAAGCTGCTTGCAACCCGGTACAGCAGTGTATTGTTGTTGCTGCTACTTATGCGGCGCTATGACAAGTCAGTGGCGGATAAGTCATTTGCAAGGATAACTACCTATCGCCCATACACTCACACACATACTGAGTGCATATATGTGAATATATGTATATGTGGTTTGTACTTGCAGCTTATAAACAAGTAAACAGCCGGACTCCTTAATTAAAAACGCGAATATTAACTCAATGCGCAGTGCAGTTGTTGCAACTTCGGCATGAGTAGCGTGGCAGGCAACCAAGTGCGTGTATGATTGCGTAAATAACGGCGATTTTCAGGCGTTCGCGGTATATGTAGATGTGCTCGCATAATATGCTTGCAAACAAAAAATTATCACGAAGTTAAATAAAAGAAGTAAATTGCAATTGTTGCACGTTGCACAGCGGAATTCGCCTTTTTATTGTATTGGTTGCTTTCTTATTGAATTTTTGTTGCATTTTATTAAGTTTTTATTGCATTTTATTGATTTTTTGCATTTTATTTATTATTTAAAATCATATTTGTAGGTGTCAATTTTTGAGCTCATTTGACAGTAAAATGTTTTAATGAATTAACTGATTTGACAGCACTGATATGGAAATAATTATATTATCAGAAATGTGAGCACTCTACTGGGTTTCAGGTTAGGATGTGGGCGAATTAAGAACTGCTTAAACAGATAAAATGTTTTTAAAGTTGAACGTGTGGTTGTGTTCTTTTGTGGAGTTATCGAAAATCGATTTTTTTACTTTGCTCTCGAGGAACCTTTATTTGTTTCTACCTATACTTGTAGATAGTGGTTACGGTTCATTCTTGAAGTTGTGTGTGAAAAATTTATTCAAATCGATACGAGTATGCTTGCAATGAATCTATGGACAAAGGCCAATGCTTTTGTTGATATATCGACTCGCGCTTAAGGTTTGGCGGACAAAATGGGTGTTTCAAAAGGAAAGAAGGAAAAAAACTATTAACCATAAGTAAAATAATAAATAAAAAAATTAATATTTTTTATCATAATATTCAAATTATATCTGGAGGATTATATTCTCGTTAATTTTCCAAAATCTCTAAAATGCTACTGGGAACAAAAGTTATATAAGAAGTCATCGAAAAAATATTCAAGTAAACCAAAACGTTTACTTCGATTGCACCGAATCTATAATAGCCTTCAAAAATAACAAAAGATTCCCTACGAGATCTTGATTTTAATTGGCTAATTTGCATGGTAGTTATAAGCTCCGATCTGGATAATTTCTTCAGAGATTACACCATTGTCTTGGGCAATAACCCATGCTAAATTTCAGCAAGAAAATGAAAAAGCTTTCCATAGAAGCACTTGATTTCGAACGTTCAGCTTGTACGGCAACTATATGCTATAATACTCCGATATCGGTAATTCAGACAAATGAACAGCTTAATGGGGAGAAAAGAATCTGTGCAAAATTTCAGAGTGATATTTCAAAAGCTGAAGAATTATATACCAACGGACCTGGCTAAATAGATTCAGCTCTTCATGTTTATCATATATACATATAAACTCTCTAGGGCCTCTGAGGTCTATGATTTTCTTGGTTTTACAAACCTGATGGCATACTTAATACACCCTTTACACGCTACTAACATTGTCACAAATGCCTATAATTGCGTAATACATTACTTTTAATTTTTATTGAATGAGAAAAATCAGCAACAACAAAAACGAAAACAAAAAATTAATAAAAAAAAAGTAAAATGAAGCAGTTGAAATGAAATACAATTTAAATGGTGAAGCAAAAACCGAATTATCCGCCTTGGCAGCGGATGTGGAGCAAGTGAAGTCGCTTGGTAGCTTCCTTCCTTGGCAACTGGCTGGCATGCTCGCGCATGAACATGAAAAACTGTTGGCGTGTCAGCTCGGACAATGGTGTCCACCAGCAATTTCAAGTGTTGTTTTTAATTAAACAAATAACCAGCTTTAAGCGCAAATTTCGTTTATTTTTCATGTGAAATTTAAATGCGGAAGCCACACGGATTGCAGTGGCAGATTGCATGTTGCAACAACGCCGTGCACATTTGTTGCATTCACATCCATACTATATGTTGTTTGCGATAATAAGCGTCGGACGATTGTAGCTATATGTATGTATATAGTTACGTGCCTGTGAATTCCTGTTGAGCAGAGTGAAATTATTGTGAAATCGGCACAAAGCTCACTGAACTTATTGATTTCCAAATTGAATGCATTCAATTAGGGACTGATGTGGTGGCTTTAAGTTTACGCTAAATAGCAAATTCAATTTCTACTCATACATAATGCTTTTGCTAGAGAATTGGTTTTTGGGAATTTTTGAGCATCTTTTGCTGTAAGCAGAACAAGATTCTAGACAAGTGTTGTACTTTTATTACCCTCCATTTATATGCTACTTCTCGCTATTGCATGAACCTTTCATCATCTTTTATTTTACCTATGATATTTCCATCTAAAATCGATGTTTCAATTGACGTACCGAAAGGAATCATTCGCGAGAGTCACCTTGCTGTCACCAGAGAGTTAGTTTCCATTTCTTCTATTAATATACTCATAATGTATAAATTCCCTTAAGCCAAAAGGAGCACCATTGCTTATTACTTTATTGTTCACATTTAGTTCTTTCTTTACCTCAAGTTTGAACATTGCCATTGGAGTTTATGGAGTCTTGAGTAGATTGTGGTATGCCTTAAAGTGAAACGTTTCGATGTTATGATTTCATTCCTTTTCGTTTAGCAAACTTTAATACTGCAATATTTAATTCAATACTTCAATGCTATACATTAAATTGTTGTGTATTAAGTTTACATTTTTCATGTGTGAAATACTTTTTTTTCACCTCACTGCCAAACGCCGTTAAATGATATCGTTTACATTTGCTTTTGCGTAGATTATGTTATTACCCAATTGTATACTTTAATTTGGGCTTTAAGTAATACATTTTCCTACCTCCGGCATTTTTTCTTTGGATAAATTAAAGCTTTAAAGTTTTTATTAAATTATTAGCAATTTAAATTAAATAAAACCTACAGTGGTTTACAGCTTTATAGTTTGTTCATACAAGTATAATATATTTATTATTGTAGCATCACTCGTAGACATACTGATGTATATATGAGACATTGAATTGTTAGAATGGTATTTGTATTTAAAATAGAATACGCTGAAGGGATTTAAAGTTTGACACGATGTTTGTAACACTCAAAAAGAAACGTCGAAGACCATATAACGTATTTATATAAGTGATGTGATGGAAATTTTATATAAATGTTTATCCTGAGATAGTGATATGAAAGTTTGCGATATCGGAGCTGTCTGCTGATCAAGCCAAAGGCCTTGATAAGAACAGTTTTGTGTTTGATGGGATATGTTTACGAAACCTGGCATGCATTATTATCCACAAACTTTGAATAAATGATTTAAATTGGGTAACTATAACATATAGCTACCCTAGAAATTAACCGATTAAACTCAAGTCCTTGTATGGACAACTTTTATATTTAACAAAAGATATCGTCAAGGAATTTGGCTAATGTTATTATCCAAAGTATTGCTACAATCTTCGACTATTCTATATAGATCAGTCGACTATAGCATATAACTGCCATATAAACTGACCGACCAGAATCATGATGAACGTTTTTTATACCCATTTTTGCTATAATAGCTTCGGTGTAGCCGTAGGAAACGATTTTCTTGTAATTGCTTAAGAATTAGCCGCCTTACATTTAACTCCTTCGCCCTTGAGCAGTCAATGACACAATTTTAAGCTTATTTCGGTCCGGAAAATAGATTTAAAATTATCTTTATTTGCAGTAAAATTAAAATGCTAACCAGAACCAGAAATGGGAGTACTAATGAAATATCTTATATAAAATCAGTATTACAGCGCATGCTCGAAAATATGAATTAATTAAAACTAAGACAGTTCCCATTTGAGAGATGTTCACGTTTACGGATACCCAAAACGTATAATGTAATATATTTTTAAACATTTAAACAGACATTTTATTGTTGTTTAGTATATGTATTCATTAAGAGACATAATAGGAATTATAAGTTTGAGAAAACTGTTGCTTAAAAAGACAGTTAACTTTTTTCCTTCTTTTCATTTTTCTAATAATTGACATACAGTTTTCTCCCTTAACAGTCACAGTACATTTAAATCAGTTTATTGACACTTTCATGAGTAGCCCACTGAACCGATTTGTTGAAAGTTTCAACTTCTTCATTCATTCATTTCCGGTGCCTCTGAAAAAGGTCTTCGTAGGATTCGTAATTTTGTGTAATATCGTCACTAGCATCACGAGTATCTAGTATTAGCTAGACAGCTGCAGTGCACCTTTATGATTTGTATTGTATTATAATCTATTGGTTGAATGAGGGGAGTAACGTTTGATTACATAAATATTGCCAAATTTTTCCCATCTTCTACTGGTAGTTGAAATAGATCATATAGCTTCATAAAAATGTGAGAGAGTATTAACAATTAGGAAAAGACCTTTAATTGGCAAGTTTTTATCCCTTAAAAATGCTTTTAAATTAAAGTAAAAAAAAAAAATTAATTAAATTAAAAAACGAATGATTCGGATAATTATTCTTTGAAAATAACCCACGGCATCCAGTTTGATTTTGAGCTTTTGTACTCGCTGAGGCACTGAAAGTTTTTAAAGCAGTGTGGTTTATTGACTTTCCAATTACCAAGATCTTAAGTTTATAAAATTCAGTAGCGTTTGAGTAACACAAAAACTTATTTCGCCACTTCTCATACTCATATTTGACTTGGTAATTAAGGTCAGTCCTACTAATCTAGCAAAATAGTTTTTTATCATTTACTCTGGGAATTTAATAACAATTTCCGGATGCATTTTTGTCCCAATATATAATTCCATATACAATTTAAAACTTTAAACCTTTTTTCACACCATTGTAATAATTTGTATGAAAGGACAAATTGAATGAAAATCCATGCTTTGCTTTAATCATGTATTTGAAAAAATTTAAAGAACTAAGTAATCAAGTAATACGCTTGAATTATGCGCCATAATATTTTAATCACCACAAACATCTCACTAAATATTGAGAGATAAAAAAAACCACTGCTTATTCACACGCAAAATAAGTGCTTTGAATGATTTATCGTTTTAATTTCAATAGTAGATTTATCATTTTCAATTTTCAAATAGTTATTCAACATTACTAACTGCTGGCATTAAATCACAACACTGCAAATTTAATTTTAAATTTAATTTACTTTTTTCAATTTAAGTTTTTATGCGAATTGGAAAAATGTGAATGTAAACACATTAAAAGCTGTTTATGCAAAATAAATTTCTGCACAACAAATTAATATCTTTAACGGTGTGATTTTGCACACATTTGGTGAGTGTATGCGTGTCTGAGCTTGTCCATTTTTTCGCCAGCAGCGCTGTGATGAGCAAATACATTTAAATTGTTTTATAAGCCGTATGCCATTCGCAAATTATGTGGAATAAATAGGATATATGCTGCTACGCATACACATATAAAGCATGTCATTACATATATGTATACAAATGTACATGCATATACTTTGCTTGTGTTTGTGCTTAAATATAGCGCTTTTTATAAAGAGAGACGGGTTTTACAGACACTCGAATCATCAGCATAATAATTAATTATACAGACAGCCATTGAAGTGTGTTAACTGATTACCTGACATTTATGCTTTAGGTATTTTTAAATGTTAAGCCCTTGAAGAGCGCTTACTTTACTATTTTGTGAAATTAATATTTCTGTTGTTTTAATTTTTGATTTATTCATTTGTGTAATATTGTTAGTATTTAAGGTTATTTGAATATGATTTCTTAAACTTTAAGTGATTATATCCACTTGCAGCTTAGAAATAATGCATATTTTGTCTTTTCAGTTAATAAATTAATAAAAGAAATTATAAGAAATTACAAAAATTAATTCATAATCTGTGACTTATACTGTATTCTATGGATGAACAGACGCTTCCCAGACAAAAGTCCATACTTGTGAAAAAATATACGCCTCAGAGTGGCTTAAAAATATTACCACAAATCTTATTCCTTCGATCTTTACATGACAAGTATGGCTAAAACGGACGTATGAAAATTTCCGTGATCAGTTCAACCAATGCTTTTGACAACTTTAGATCCCGGTGGAGGACAACGTACCACGTAGAAAGCAGCTGCCACTATGGTGCGCTGAACTTTATTTTGAAAAGCTTGAATTATTTTCAAAGCCTTATGCCTCATAAATTAGCAATTTATTATTCACACTAAGGCGGGATCCATTCCTAAAGAGCCAGTATAGCTGCGCCAACTTTAATCTTAGCTGATTTCTTTTTAATTTTATGTGATTTTTTCAAGGCCGCATCTTATCAATTGTATTCTTAAAATATTTTGCGCATTTGCATGTTGGTAACAACAGACCACATAAAGCCACTTGGGGACAATTTTTGTATTTGAGGTTATACATATACTACTTGTACGGACTTTTCGGTATTGATACTAATGTTAAATTTGGTAAGACAGTCGAAAATAATTAATCAGATGTTTAGGTTTCCGGGTTTAAGAATTAAACTAACCTCAGCACATTTCCATTGGGTTGGGAAATGACAAAGTCTAAGCATTTCGTTAAAAAGCTTGACAATCATGCTGATTACGTTTTCGGGTAGCGCTTAATGTGCAAATGCATTAATTCTGTTATAACCTAGTGACATTTTTTTGCCAATGTTTTGATCTTCTCCTGCACTTCTACAGCATCTATTTCCGCAATCGGAATTTTATTTGACAAGCAACATCCAAAAAATTGCCGACTGCCGCTTTGATAGATCCATCCATTTTGGAGATATGTTGATCGTCATTGATTATTTTTAAAAATCATCAATACAGTATATCGATTCTATAGTAGAATGTAGTTGCTAAAAAAACAAAATGTTTGGATTCACGTGTGATGAGATATTCTCATGAAATTTGACGTGGGTTGTTGTTGGTTTCTATAAAAATTCTACCATTTTNNAAAAAAAAAAAAAAAAAAAAAAAAAAAAAAAAAAAAAAAATTGTCAGATCGGACCACTTATATGCTTTAACACTAGATTGCCTAAGCAAGTCATTTTGAATAAATAAGCTCCCGTCTTTCTAGTGTTAAGCAGCCATATAAGCATACCTATATAAATCAAAATCAAAAGACTTTTCAATTTGACGAGATATTTTCATGAAATTTGACATATGTATATTTTTGGCCCGGGCACCGCTAAGATCTCCGAACATATATATATGTCAGATCGATTTAGAATATAAATAGTTGTCTTTTTTTCTTGTTTAAATATTTGTTAATATTATTATGGATATTTTTATGTATTACATTTTCTTTGTATTTCCAGGATTTTGAGCCCGTACCGTATCCAGCCAAATATTATGGAAAATTCTACGAAGGAGATTCGTACATTATTTTAAAGGTGAGTTATAATAGTTTCATACAAATTTATATACATTTAATACAAAAGAAGATGTGGATATCTCACTAAAGGGTTATAAACGCTTGTTGTAGTAAGTCCAGTGTTCGAATCATCGTTCGCCAAGTTTTGAATAAGGAAGGCTTTCATTTAAATAATAAGTTCTTTAACTTGATCTGAAATAAATTGATTACATCTGGCATCTCTTGTTTAATAGAAGAGCATAAAATGAATTTAACTTTCCATAAAATGTGCTTCTATATTAAATTCAATTTGTCTAAAATATCAGTACCGACCAAGTTTCCGTTTTTCCGCAGAATATTCCGAAATATTCCGCAAATGGAATAATAATTATAATACTATTAGCTTTCAGGATACAAAACTAGAGCTTTCATAAATAGTTTGTCAAAAATTTGCATTTTCACAACAAAAACCTGTCAAACTTATGCTCAATTATAAAAGCTTTTCGGCATTAGTTGTTCCTCTCTTTAAATTAAATTTCAAACCAACTGAACTTAAATGAATTGCATTTTCAGGCATGACTCTCCCTCTTTAACTAATGCAAGCGCGCAGTTAGTTTCTCAGGAATCGCCAGTATTTCTTTGCTCATTTGCGGTAATGTCAAAATTGTTGCACCCAACTTGCATTTTCCAATTGGAAACTCATTTTGCACAATTTACTTACGACTTTACACCTTAGAGACCGACCTGCCGAGCAAATGCATGCTGCTGCCATATGGAAGAGCGTAGAAAAGCCATGAAATATTATAAAAGTATATGTGTTCCTCACCGGCGCAAAGTCGGTGGCGCAAAGAACATACTTTTTCACTTTAGAAAATAGAAAAACTTTGAATTTGTTTTGTGAGAATTTGTCTTAGAATCACGAGCAAAGTAAGCGAGGCACACGCTCACCAAAGAAGCGATGCTTTGGTGGTGTCATTTTTCTTGCATTTGCCAAACACCACATTGCATACTAACTATAAACACGTTCGTTATTGTTGTTCCCACTGACACTCATTTTCGCATAACTCCTTACACCTGCCGCCCACTTTAGACGACCGAAGACCCGAAGAGCCAAAAACTTTCGTGGGACATTCACTTTTGGCTAGGCGCTGAGACGACCACCGACGAGGCGGGCGCAGCGGCCATTTGCACCGTGCAACTGGACGACCAACTGGATGGCGCACCGGTGCAGCATCGCGAAGTTCAAGATCATGAATCACAATTGTTCCTCAGCTACTTTAAAAATGGTAAGTTGTCGTTTGCGAAAATTACGCATTAAAAAGTTTCACGCGACCAAATGAGGCACCCGCGAACTTCCGCAGCGCCATGCGTTTGCAGTTGTTGGTTAGTGGGTGGATGCGTTGCGCAGCTGTGAGCTCTTGGCCGTTAGCGGTGAGCTGTTGGCAGGTGACCAGTTGCCACGGCAGTTAATGGCAGCTTTCAGCATCGACTCAATGCAAATATAAATTGCGTTGCATTAAAAACTCTACGAAATTGCACTTTTCACCATTCATCTACACCCATGTACGAAGTATTGGCAACAGCGCTCGCACAGTTCGCACCTCCGTGCTAATGGTCGTGTGTGGCGGGAGTGCCCAAGCAGACTCTGCAAGGGTTGCGCTCAGTCCATTGACGTGTCTAATTAATTTGCATTATTGCTTGTAGGTGTGCGCTACGAGAAGGGCGGAGTGGCTACCGGTTTCGAGCATGTCGATGTGAATGCTGCTGGCGAGAAGCGTCTCTTCCAGGTGAAGGGTAAACGCAATGTGCGGGTGCGTCAGGTGGCGTTGTCTATAACGTCGATGAATCGCGGCGATTGTTTCATTTTGGATGCCGGTGAAGAGATACTCGTCTATGTGGGCGAGCAGGCGAAGCGTTTGGAGCGCCTGAAAGCTATTTACGCTGCAAATGAAATACGTGATCAAGACCATCATGGACGTTCGAAGGTGAATATTATTGGTGAGTAGTCGAAAATTATCGTACAAGTCAAAGACAACTTAGTGCGTCAGTAATTTGTAAGTTGGTAAGCAATACGTCTCATGAAGAACAGCGAAGTTTAAGTAAGGAAGATTGCAGTGTTGTCCATTTCAGGGCTGTCTGGAAACCTTTTTGTTGGAATATTATTATACTTATCGATTAACTCCATCTGGTATCGCAGAGGACCAAAACTGGTCTAAGCGTGGCTACCAGATTAACATAACCTAATTTACCTACTGGTTATAATCTTTTTTAAATGAAAAGGAAGCTTCGTGTTACATGTATATTTGTTAGTTCAGGTGTTAGTAGGACTTTAAGTAGAATAGCACTAAGATGCATTTAAGATGCAAAAAATTATAAAAATATATATAAGTTGGCAAGACTTCGCTCTCAAACCCATCTCAAATTATACCCTATATTACTTAAATTTTTTCGCATGTAGACAACTTCTCCTCTGATTTTGCGAAGGAACATTTCTTCACTACACTCGGTTCGGGTTCGGCTGACGAAGTACCAGATGAGAGCACAGACGAAGAGGATGGCGCTTTCGAGACGGCCGATATCAAAGCAGTTACACTGTATAAAGTTAGTGATGCTAGCGGGTCTTTGGAAATTGAAAAGATATCCGAAAAGCCACTACGACAAGAAATGCTTAATACGGATGACAGTTTCATACTTGACACCGACTCCGGCATTTATGTTTGGGTTGGACGTAATTCCACGCAAAAGGAAAAGACCAGTGCATTGAAAGCAGCTGAGCATTTTTTAGAGACTAATTCGTATCCAACCTGGACACAGGTACATCGTGTCGTGGAGGATGGCGAACCAGCGCCCTTCAAACAATACTTTTCCACTTGGCATGATCAAGGCGTATATCATAAGCGTTTGGTACGCACCGCATTGGGTTACAGCACAGACGACTCCGATTATGAGGAACCTGAGGATGTGGATATAGTTGTGCAGAATCTGAAGAAGAGTGGTGGACGCGCAATTGCTTTTATGCCCGACTTTGGCGAACGCGATATCGAACATATTATCAAGTTCAGCTCAGAATCGGCAGATGATGTGGTGCGCAGTATTGTTGACTTCGAAGGTACCACACCGCTGATCGGTCAATATGCCTACATTATTACCTACAAGTATAGCGCTAAGAGTGGTGAGTCTGGCAAACTTATTTATGTGTGGGAAGGTGCTAGAGCTAGTGATGCCGTGAAGGAGCGCTCCTTCAATGACGGTTTGGCTATGGCACAGGAGGAGAATGCCATATTGGTGCGTACAGGCCAAAGTCATGAACCACGCCATTTCTTGAAAATCTTCAAGGGTAAACTGATTACGCCATTCACCGAGGAGCCGAAGAGTGCACAACTCTTCCGGGTACGTGGTACCGACGCGACCGATGTACATGCGACCGAAGTGAACTGTGACGCCTCATCATTAGCCTCTGGTGATGTCTTTGCGCTAATAACGCTCGATCATAAAGTCTACATATGGATTGGTCAGGTGAGTTTGTTATATTGAATGTGTGTTATACAAATGAGTAATACGCTACATTCAAAAGGGTGCTTCCGATTTTGAAAAATCTTCTGCAAATGAGCGTTTTGCTCACTACTGGCCACATGGCAAGACGGAGGTGATTGAAGAAGGTTCTGAACCCTCGGAATTCTGGGAAGAATTGCATGGTGAGGGTGAGTATGACCGCAGCGTTAACGATTTGGGTGCTCCATTGCTGGAACCACGTCTGTTCCACTGTCAATTGGTGGCCTGGCGTACTAAGGTGGAGGAGGTCCGCGAATTCGAGCAGTCGGTGAGTAATCCAAGTGATGTTTGGCTAACGCAAAAGTTCTGTAATATAATATAATTTTTTTCCAGGATCTCGATGTTGATGATGTGATGTTGTTGGATGCCGGTGATGAAATCTACATGTGGGTTGGCTCCGGCGCATCTGTAGAGGAAAATGCCAAAATTTTGCAAATGGCACGGGTAACTTACAAAGCAATCACGATTTTTTTTAGCACTATTTACCACTGCTTTTTGTTCTCTAGAAATACATCAAACAAGAGCCTACCGATCGTACTGTCGACACTGTCAGCGTAATTCGTATTGTTCAAGGCAATGAGCCGCGCGTATTTACACGCATGTTTCCCTCCTGGGACAATGACTACTGGAAGGTCAGTGGACTTGAATGAATGTGCTTATTTTAAGGCTGCTTTATTAATTGGCTTTGTGCTGTTGTTATTGTTTTTGTAAATTATATGTATTTCGGCTTTGTATTTATTCTAAATATTTTAAATAGTTTACATTTGAAAGTACTGAGATTTGGGAATTCACAAACGTAAGTATTATAAAGCTTCCATTTCAGTCTTGCGAATGATTTTTTAGTTGCAAATGCTGCCAATTGTTTGAAAATATTTACTTTATATTGGTTTTTTGCTTGGAATTTATGATAAATACTTGTTCTGATTACTGTAAAAATCGTGATTACTTCTGTCAACATGTTATATAAGCTCAATAAAGCTTAGACCAGTTTTTTTCATTCATTGCCAATTTCCTGATTAAATATCTATGTTTAGGGTCCTTTAGGTCCACAGCTGAGACTTCATCTTCAGTAATATATTCACATTCACCCTTCAGCTAATTATAATATGACTTTATCTAAGCTGTGCTACATTCATTCTTTCGAAATTGAAATTCCATTAGAAAGTTTGTTCGATTGAGAAATATTTAAGAGAACAATATTAGAGTTTTTTCTGGAATATAGAGTATCGAGTATCCAAAATATTGGTGGTAATTTCGCAAGCAACTATTAATGCCTAGAAATGACTTCAAAAGTGGTGACATGCCGATTAAAGATGAAATTTGGGTTGATTTGGGAAGAAATATCGACTATGCTTAGAAAACCTGAAAAGCAATAAACTAGTATGGTAGCTTAAAGCTAAATAAAGAGAAATTTCGCAATTCAGCCTTCCCTTCTAGCTTTGGCCTATCCGTGAGAAAGCTCATTGCGCCTCTTCTGCAGCGACTTCTAACTGTCCACGTATCCTCCGTTGGTATGTGAGCAAAGAAGAGCTCATTAGGTGAATCCTCTGCTACGAAATGATTCAAGTTTTTCGGGATGTACTTGAAAGGCAATATCAACATGAATACACCATAAATCAAGGTAACCTGTGCCTTCTTTACTTACTCCTCAATAGTTAGCCACCAGAAAAGCATTATATCAAGACTAGGTCAATCAAAGGCTTAAAGTAACATTTGCATGGCTCAGATAACTCCACAAGAGTTAAATGCTTTCGAAAAAAAGAAGAAGACGTAGTGAAACCTCGATGCAAGTTGTTGGGAAAACGGCTTTGATATTTGATGAAGAAGTTTACTCGATATGTCCTCTTTTGTTAGACTAAATTAGGTGACAAATACTGAGATTATAGGTTAGTGTGTCCTGAAAGTTGAATATCTGTACTCCATATTGTATATATTATCCTTAATGTTCAGTTATATCATATTTATTGTTTTTATTGAGTACCATTTGCGTACTTTCATGTTGAACACTAATACAAACTAACAACTATACATATACATGTGAGATAGGACGAAAACGAAGAAAGGAATGAGAGTAAAGAAACCTTAGACAGTTCAAGAAATCACGTAAGCCCACTTCCCACCGACGTCGTAGAGAGTATGTCGGAGAAATCCATTGAAGGCAAAAGGATTAGAAATGGCTTTCAAGAATACTATCGTGTTGTGACATTAGATGTGAAAAACGCCTATAATAAAGCAGACTGGGAGCAAATAATAGCTGCCTTACAACAAAATGAGAAAAATGCAAGGTACATATTTTGAATGAATGCGTCACAAAAATTATTTACAATAATTAATATAACCGAACCACATAGTCTTGGCAACGTGAAAGGTTTCCCAGACGCCGTTGAAGATCTTCAAGGCATAGAAGCCGCGATGCACAATCAGACTCACTGGAGCGCCATATGCGAAGCCATCGCACGACAGCAAAACCCGAGAGTGGCGAAAATAGTTGGCGCTGCCGATGATATTGCGCTAGCGGTGATCAAGAGACATTTAACGGATGTTGCCAGCGCCAGCAATGCCGAAGTGGTGTTAATACAAGATTGGCTGAGTTCAATTGGTCTACAGCTGGGCGAAAACAAAACCGACGCCGTGTTGAAGTCGCGTATAAAGAAAGTCGAGCAAGAGCGTATCAAACAGGGCAATATGTTGGTCGAAGCTAAAGCGCAAATCGGTTATTTAGGGCTTCTACTCACAACCAAATTGAAATTTAAACATAACCTGCAATATGCCGAGAAGTTGGCGACGCTCTCTAATACCAATTTATTAAAGAAAATGTTGTTGGGTATGACTGTATCGACTGCGGCGTTACTTTACCCCTCCACAGAGCCTAATAATAAGCTGAAATTAATTGTGGAGACAAATTACGCTGTGAAGAGAAGATTAGTTTCAGGTAAGCATTCGGGTACGGCACAGGATGAGGAAGCGGATAGTGATGGTGTTGATGTTGTGTCACTCGATGAGCGTAAACGTTGGAGAATGCGACGCACAGAAATTTTGCCAGAAGTCAGGGAACTTGAAGGAGTAGATATTTAGATCTTTGATGATTATATAGGATTATAAGAAAATGAGTAATAATAAAAGTTAGAAAAATAATAATTAAGTATTGTGAAATATTTAGAACCGGTATTTTAGAGTTAATTACCAAATACCGCAAGTATTTGTTTACAGTTATTAAAGAGGGTGACTTTATGCTCTCTTTTCGCTTCTCTTTTTTGCTTTTGAGCATTTTAGTTTTTACTTCTTTGGCACTATTTATGTTTAAGTGTAAGTGCTTGTAAAT
Organism: Bactrocera latifrons; assembly: GCF_001853355.1. NCBI lineage: Eukaryota > Metazoa > Arthropoda > Insecta > Diptera > Tephritidae > Bactrocera > Bactrocera latifrons. The sequence goes on from NW_017534408.1 coordinate 38,687, forward strand.
TTATGAAGCTATTAACATGAGTGTTGGCATTATTAATCTCCTTCGCTTGTTTTGCTTCTAAATTTACGCAAATAATACTTTGTTTACTACACATAAACATGAACACGTAAGTATATGTGTATGGTCTTCAAAATAAGCATAGAGAAAGTATTAAATAAAGTATGTGTAGACTAAGTGTACAGGAGCTAGTGCGTTAAACTGCTGATGCATATGCGTGTGTGCTTATATGGCGCATTCCAGTTCGACGTATATGAGAATAATTTTTGTTATAACAGAAAGAGTAGTTAAAAGACTTGACTTTTTTTTAATAAATAATAGTTTTCTGTTCTGTGAAGAGTTCAGCTATTTTGTTTTAAATTTTCGAAATGAAAGTGCGCAACGAAATGTAGTTACGCAACAAAATTTCGTCACGCTAGCAATATAATGATGAAACTGACTTAACAAACTTATGACTAAGAAAATTCAAAACAAATTTTTTAAAAGGTTGCCATATGTTTGAGAATTGAAAGTAAAAAAAAAGATTATAATGATAAGGAAATGAAGGGATAAAAATAGCTTGCAATAGAAACTATAATATTATTTGAAGAGGGTTATCACCTGGTTTCTTTTTTATTATTGTAGTTGGTGGCAACCCTTTTTAATAATTTAATTGAATAAAGAATACTAAAACATGAAAATATAATAATATAATAACGTAAAAAAAAAACTAAAACAAAAACTAGATTTGTCTAGAGTTGCCGTCTATTTGAAAATTTTATTTAAAATAAATAGAAATGGAATGAAGTAATCCATACCCCCAAAACTCTCCTTATGGTTTGCGATGGAGTGATTTTTAGCGAGTTTCCGTTTATATTTTTCTCTACACCCAATTGTTATAGAATGCGCCATATAGTCAAACATTTGCTTTTAAAGCTGTGCCTTTAAATTCCATCGCTACTAAATATGTGCAAACCAATTTCCTCAAATAAAATTGTGGTTACAGGTAAGTTGTTATTATTATACCTTATTTTACGCATATAATGGCATGTACTATACATTACAAAGCTATCAGGCAAGTATATTTGTAAATAATATTATTACAATAATATTCTATAAAACAATGCTAGTCGATACATTGCTATTTTTAATTTTTCATGATTTTATTGAACTCATTAAGAAAAATAAAATGCTTGCTTCGAATAGTGAGCATGATTTTATAATAGGTTAATCAATTTGTGTTTAACTGTGAGAGTAGCGTAAACATGTCGTACATGTCGTATGAGTAATATTATAACATATAAATTTTTTTACGTGATTAGACTGTAACATAACTTTTTTCTTGATAATTTTTTGTAATTACAAAATTGTATTTGAAGTATTTGGATAAAACTTTTGCGCAAACAAACTTCTACGGGTCTCTGTCTATAATTTGGTATCTATTGTTTTTAATTATCTCTTCCAAATATTGGGTGTGGCTACATCTCGGAAGGTCCAGCTACTGAGTCTAATTTTGGATGACTCTTTCGAACATTTCGACTGGTAACTGGCGAATGACACGCGTAATGTCTTGCTCCAAGGCCTAAATCGAAGCGGAATTGTCCGTATAGATTTTACATATTCCCATAGGACAAAGTTTAACGGTGTGATATTGGTGTACAAACAACCGGTCCAAAATGGAATTATCGCATCACCTAAGTGTTCTTTCAATAAATTCGTTGATAGATGCAATGTGTAGGAATTTGCGCCGTCTTGTTGAAAGCAAATTTCGGCAAGATCACGAGGTTCAATTTCAGGCATCAAATAGTCGGTTATCATGATGCGATAATGGTCGCCATTGACGCTTACGCTCTCACCGGCATTATTTTTGATGTTTTCACTGGCTCATAAAGCACACCAAGTTGTTTTTCCCGAATGAAGTTGCAGTTCTTGAATCTCTTCAGGTTGCTTTTCGTTCCAAGTGTAGAAATTTTGCTTGTTTAGCAAATGGCCAGGGGCCAATACCAGAAATGGGCCGTATCGCTGAATAAAATTTGGCCGAAAAACGTTGGACCTTCTTGGAAATTTTCAAGAGCCTATAGAGCAAAGCGATGTGCCTTGGGAAAGTCGAGCGGCTTCAGTCCTCACACAAGCTGTATTTTGTACGCTTTCCATTTAAGATCTCGACATTTCATACGTCAGTCTGAGTTGCCGCGAACGGCACCGAATCGACTTTCTTTGAGCGTCGTGAACACTCCCAGCTACTGCGGCTTTATTTTCTTCACTTCACAGTGATCTATCAAAAAATGCTATTAAAAAAAGTACCTCTACTTGGATCTCCCGTTGCATACGTATGTTATGGGAGACAGAAAAAATTTAAAAGACATTTTTTTCTTCGAGTTAAAAGGTCCTTCACTGATGCATTTAAAAAAAAGTACCCCTTAATATACACCGTTGCGTCACCTTGAGATATTTTGAAGCAAACGAGACGATAATTTCTGTGCGTTTACTGAGTGAGTATACACTTTTTAAACGCTGAAAGGGGGCTTAGGTGTCAAAAAATCAATTTTCACTTTTTAGTTGATTCGGATGGAAGATGAGATGCTTTAACAGCTGTTTCCCAGAAAACTAGTTTTCGCACGTTAGCTCCCTTTTCGTAGACCAGGTCACATATAAAAATGATCATTGTCACGAGCTGAGTCGATTTAGACATGTCCATCTGTGCGTATGTGCATATGCGAACGAGTTTCTCAATTTCTGATATATCGATCAGAAATTTTGAAAAAATCCTTTCGAGCTACTATAGAATATAGCTGTCACACAAACTGAACAATCGGAAGCAAGTGCTTGTATGGAAAACTTCTTAAAGAGATTTCTGCACCAAATTTGGCGTAAATTGTACAGATCAAGGCTGTGGCATAAAAATTGATTGATCAAAATCAAGTTCTTGGAAAGAAGACTTGAATTTCAGAAAAGTATTATAGCTTTCAACGCAATTTTTATTTACTTACTTCTTAGTTAAGTCATTCTCTGATAAATTGTGACATTTACAACTAAGTGAATAAATTTTAGCTGCCAAAAAACATTTGCGAGCTGCTTATATATTTATGCAGATGCATTAAATTTTAATGCCATAAACGCATTCGTAAATAAATTGAATTATTTTTGTACACAAATTTGATTTAAAGATAAACCAGGCAATTTTACATAATAATTAACGAATGCAACAAATTAAACTGAAAATGTAGGCATTTTGTAAATGAGCGTTTTGTTAAAAAGTTGTCATTGTAACAGAAATTTAATGTTTCATGCGCAAAAACAAAAACTGGAAATTTTTGTTAAATACATTTTATATTATATTTAATAAACGTAGCTAGACAAATATTGTTGTTATAACTTTAAGCGACCGAAAGATAAAAAATAATAAAAATACTATCAAATAATTTTTCTATTATTCGCTGAAAATTATTCACGTTTATTATGCTAAAGCGTGGAAAAATAGTTGATTATTGAGGTGTGAGAACCCGTGTAGTAAAAGGTAAATACAAGCTAGTGCAGCGACAGAAAAAGTGTCGGCGACAGTTCGGGAAAAGAATTGAAAAAACTGAGCGTCTGCTTAAATATCTAACAACGCTTGCTTTTTACTGCGCTGCAATATTCGCAATTTCACGCTTAAATTTACGCGTTTCCAAATTAATGCATTTCAGCATTTTCATCTCATAAATACACGAATGTATATTTAGTGTGGTTGTGCGCTTCATTTGTGCTTTTATCTTCATTATTCTGTTTTGTTTGCTCGTGATTTCTTCCCATGGCAGCCTGTTAGGATATCATATTCCATAATATTTGCATTGTTTTGTTGTTTTTGTATGCGTTATTTAAATTAATTGTATCGTGCAAAAAGCGTTATATATTATGCATGCATATTTGTATAAATCTGTTAACTTAATACAAATATTTTTGTGAAATTATATAATATATTTTTCTTCAATATTTTTTTCGCTTGCAACAGTCAATAATATCGTATGATGATGTCAAAGCGGCAGTGAAGAAGCATAATGCAACATTGTAAGCTGCTAATTCCATATTAGATATATATAAATATATACAGTTATATAACGTGATTATCTATGGAAAATACGCTGATGTCCTTTGATATTTTGTACTTTTTTGACTTAAAGATATTTCTATATACATTTATATTAAGAAATTTATACTGCTAGCATTTCAACTAAATATTTATGTACTTAAACAATTTTAAAGTAAAAATATGTATTTTTGTGGAAAAGTAACTGTTTTTTTTTTACTGTATATCATTGCTTAAGAAATTTAAAATTGTACATATGCGGGCATTACTTCAAAACTTACAATTAAAATTATTTTATCCGAATTGCATTGCATTGGAAACCAGACTCCCAGTCTTCATTTAAGATTTTGTTTCATGAGACACCAAACAACGGGTGATCCAAGCAGAGAAATTTTTTTCAATTTTCCTGTTTTAACAGATCGCGGCTGAGTCGTGCCAGGTTATTATGTTATTGTTTGGCATTCTGTACTGGAGAGACTTACGCTTGAACAGCGCTTAAAAATCGTTGAACTTATGTTACGAAAACTCAAGTTCTGTAAAGAATTTGCTTTGCTCCACTTATGGTCAACATAATCTACTAAACGTACTATTCGCAAACACCATCACTCAACTTGTGACCCAGCGTTCACTATTGGCTAGTATTCGACCATAGACCAGTCCAGTACGCCGTGAAGAAGAAGTGTACACGAAGATCGTGGAGAGTTGATTCTGTGAAATTCGCAGCAAGTCCGAGCGACTTGGCATATTTTTCGTCGAGATAAAATACAGCTTGTGCAAGAAGTGAAGCTGTTCGATCTGCCCAAGCGACATCGCGATAAAGTCCATTTCTGGCTCAATGAGTGTGTAAATAAGCAGAATTGCCGCATTTGGGACGAAGAGCAACCTGAAGGTATTCAAGAGCTGCTATTTCATACAGATAACCCAACGATTTGGTGCAATGGCAACCGTTAACACACCATAATAACCAACTATTTGATTCCTGAAATTCAACGTCAACAAGTGTTTCAATAAGACGACGCCACTTCGCACACAGCGCATCAATCAATGAATTTATAGAGAGAATACTTCGGTGAGCAGATAATTTCACAATTTGTGTTGGTCGATTGGCCACCAAGATCGTGTGATATCACACTGTTAGACTTTTTTCTGTCTAGATATGTAAAGCCTGAAGTCTATGCGGATAATCCTGCTTCGATATAAGCTTTGTAGCAAAACACCACGCTTGTCATTGGCCAGTTACGAAGCGAAATGTTCGAACGAGTCATCGAAAATTGTACTCAACCAATGGATCATCTGAAACGTAACCGCGGTCACCACTGAGGGTGACAATAGTGTTCGGCACTGTATCCGTATAGCAACTGCTAGTGATAAGTGGCGCCATTCCAACAGATCCACTCGCAAAGTAGATAAATAACGCTGGTTATGCAGGAAGACAAGATAATAAGAAGGATATAACCCGTGTTATTTCTCTCCAGAATAAAAATACACAGATAATGGGAGGGAAATATTCACTTGAACTCTGGCAAGATCGGTGGACAAGTGATCGGAAAGAGAGATGGTAGGTAGGTAATTAGGAGTGCAGCCCAAACTTATCGATAATAGATATAGAGAAGTAACACAGTAGGAAAACTTAGCACAGTTGCTCTCTGGGCACTAGTAATACCTGTACAACATAGGAAAAGCAAGAATAGTTCTGCATGTGTTTCAGGACACAACCCTCAAGCCCATGCAAACCATACCAGTTTTATGTGCCGATATGGGAATGCACGGAAAACATTAGAAAACAAGCTTGGACAACTGAACATGTGGAATATATACTATCCACTAAAAAATCCTGGTCAATAGAAGGTAAGCCATATAACGTGAGGCTTGCTATAAAGTCGTACGCATACTTGGAGGCAGAGAGAGTAAAATCTGACCAATAATAGGCCTACCTTTAAGGAAGTATTTACGTAGGATGACGATCTCTATGTAACGCGAAGGAATTTTAAGCCTTCTTTATGACAAAAATATAATCAATATGCAGATTATTTAAATATCTCGTTCAAAGACCTTTCCATTACCGATTTTCTTTTCGTTACAAGCTCTGGTCAAAATTTATTGAATTAGTCCGTTAGTTATTGAGATAGTGCTCAGGAATTTTGCACACGTCCTTTTGTTGCCAAGAAGCTGCTCATTTATCGTAACTGTCGGTATCGGACGACCCTAGCTTATAGCCATACAGAGTGAATAACCAAAATCAAGATAAATATCTCTTTTGAAACATTTTTATACTGTAAACAATGGATCATTGAAGGGTATTATAGCTCCAGTGCAGCCGTAGGTAACGATTTTTCATAACTTTTGGTACAAATAATTCGGAAAAAAATATTTAACAAAAAATTAAAACTAATTGTTTATCCTAAAATATTATTTCAAAAGTTGTTATTCAAGCTCTCTATTTCTAAAACTTAAAAAAGACTTCTTTAATTGAAAAAAGTATTCTTTCACTGTATCTAGTATCATGCCTACACATGCCAGTGGGTTTTATGATCGGTTTCCCAATCACTATTAACACTTGTTGTTAGCGACAACATGCTGTCTGTGGCATGCAACAGTTTGAACAAAATAAATGCCATTAAATGCGGTCGTTAGCTTTCACTTCCGGTTGCCTATTGGCATTTTTGCCCTTAGTGCTAGTGCAAAACCACTCGCCAACAATGCATGTAACTACAGATATACACAGTGCATGTTACATACATATATATGCATATAAGTAAGCATATACTGTATGTATGTATGTTGCAGTTTTTTTTGTTGCCTCAGCATGCATTTCGGTTTCGATTTGTACTCGCGCTGTCGGCATTATCAGTGTATTTGCGGTGCGGTGGGCGCAATTGTTCGAGCCTTTGTGGCTGTTGTTCGATGAGCTGGAATTTAATGACATTTTTTTTCACAACCACTGACACTTTTACTATTAGCACGAGTGCAATAAAATGTCTAAAGGAAAACACTGATGAGCGAGTAAAGAAAATAATAGAATTTAATTGTTGTTAATAAAAAAAAAAAAGACTTTGCAATTTTCATTGTTTCAACCATTTACTTCGTTGGTAATGATGCCATATAAATACTATAAATATCTGGTTTGCAATTCGCACCTTTGGTTTTTTTTATTATAATTTGTGGCTGATTTGATAGAGTGTCATACATGGGGGGTATATAATCAAAAGAAAATTTGTTAAATTAATATAATTGAAAGTCGTGGCGGTTAATTTAAATGTAACTGCGCGAGAAAGAATAAATATGTTGTATGTGGCGTATGAGTAATAATAATTTAAATTCGTATTTTCTCATTATATTTATACATGCATATTTTATATTTTTTTTATTTACCAAATTAGTTTTTTTGCAAGCCTCTGAAGCTTCTGTTTATGCCTCGAGCATTTATAACAGAGCCTCATAAACTCTGTGTTACTTATACGCCATGGTATTATGTGCATGCCAGCACACTTTTTCTTTGCTCAGTATAACTTTAAATGCGTATAACTTTGATAAGAGTGGTTTTATGGAAAAATTACCTATTTTGTAGAACTTTGTGGAAGATTTTAATATCGATTACTTTTTTTTTTAAATTGCAGTTTTACTTGTTCATAGCAAAATATTAAAGAACTCTATTTATATACATATGAAGAGTAAAATGCGCGATTTAAAGTGAAAATACAGAGCTTGTTTTAATAATTTTAATTTTTTAGGGCAAAAATTTAAACTTCAGGAAGCAATTGTAAAAATTAACTTGGCAAATAACGTATGTACATTAGGCGAAAGTAAGAAAAAAAACGAATATTTTTCAAATGTACGAGGCATTGCGATGACCCTTCGAAAAAATATATGCGCCCGCGTTTGCACGATAACTCCTTACAGCATCATCTAAAGTGAAAAAAAGGCATATTTATGGCTGAAATTTGATATTTTAATGCAAAGTCATAGTTTTGTCAGAAATTTACTGTAGCGTACAAAAAACATATTTTTACTTCTCGTGTATAAAAAAAAATTTAATAAAACTTTTGAAAAAAAAAAAAAGTTTATTGTATAGTCCAGTTGTGGTATTGGTCTCGTATGCGATCCAGTTATGGATAAAGTTGCGTATACGACGTGGCCCTATCCTCCTCGAACTCTTGAATTATCAGGAATTATGTGATATTTACCTTTCAAATCATCTAAAAATGGATAAAGAAACTATAACCTTCAATATTCCATTGTGATCAAATTGAAAGATGAATTTTGCCCATTTCATCTCCTCAAAGAAATTCCTTCACGCTGCACCACACTTATTCTTATTTACATATTCGAAAAACACGCGAAGTATAAATTAGAAAATCACCTTTCAATTAGATCACCGTATATACTATATATGTCTTTACAAAATTAATAAATGAAATGACAGCAGGTTACGTATACGCCATGGCATTTTACTTTCAATATCGAATTGAACTTGCAGTACCATATCGGCACCAATGAAATCGAAAAACATTATTGTAGACTGAAATTGGTTTTAAATGGTAAGAGATAGTTTAGAGGATAATTTTTTCTCTGATTCTCAAAATAAGTAGTTCTTAACTATTTAAACGATTTCGAGTTTGTTCGATGTTGTATATTATTACGGGCATCTCCCATTACGTATTCGAATATCTAATTTTACATTATAACGAGTTCTATAAAAAGTGGGAACAACAACGATTTTTTTATTTTTATATGTACATATGTACTTTAGGACGTTTTCCCTAAAGTTAGTTAGGTTACTCAAATCCCCAAATAAAACAAAAATCAACTAAATATTAGACACTAGGTAATGTAAAGCAAAATAGCAACAAAAAGTTTAAAAACAAAAACTTTTGGGTTAACAAAGCCAACAACAATGTTAAGCGCCTGAGTCAGCGCTGAGCGTCATTGCAACCGTGCATATGCCATATGCACTCTCACATGAGTATATGTGCATGTATGTATTGAGGTACTCACTTGTTAATATGCGTGCTATTGCGCGGCATGTTTGTTATGGTTAACCGCAACAGCGTTGATGTCGTCATCAATTTCGGTCTTGTCGCTGAGTTTTATCGCTGACATTGCTTATTTTTTTTTTTGTTTTTTTTTTCTTCGTGTGCTTGCTGTTGTTTTTGGGCTGTGTTACTGGTTGTGGCTGTTGTCGTTGGTTATCATGAGCATGGCTTTTATCGTTGCCGTCGATGATATGTCCTTTCGAATGGCGGCTAGTCGGCTTACACACAAACATACAAACACATTTATATGCACATTTACATACATATACCCAGAAACGCATATACTATGAAATATGAAAGTAAGTTGCATTTAATGCGCTCGCAGGCGCGGCTTTGTTAACGGACGACCATGACGAGCACGTTGACGAGTGCCACGTCAAAATGCCAGTGTGCATATGCCATGCACCGTTATTGGTGGCGAAGTATATTCTCATATTGATGGCGAAATTTGTTAAATGGCCACAAGTTGGCGTTCGCTTTATGATCACTTGACACGTGATGTGACGACACGCACACGACGCGACAACGATAACGCCACTGACAGTAAGACGAAGCGAAAGGGGCATATTCAAAGTCACACACACACTCGCACACACGTGCAACAGCGCCACAGTAACTTGCTGTTGAGGAAATTAAATCAATTTGTATGACAAAGAAAAAAATAACAAAAAAAAAGTTGGAAAACTGTAAACAGCATGGTAGTGTTCAGCGTAAAATCATTATGGGTGCAACAGCGCCGACAGCGAAAGTAGCTACTTAATTCCCGTTATTTGAGCGCAATAAACAAACAAATTTATTAATCGAATTAATTTGCTTGCAGCTGTAAGCGGCTCAATGAGAATGAAATGCGGAATAAAAATCGTACGCAAGAAATTAACCCTTTAATGATTTAAGGGGTATTCTCGTCTAGCAATTAAATTTTTTTTTCATAATTCGATGGCTTAAATATTCAAAAATATCCTCCTAAAAGGATTATCCAAAACCTAAATTATTTTCGAAGTTAGTTTTTAGTGACGTGGCAACTGGATCGGTTAAGCCTTAACTTTTAACTATATTTTTCGAAACATTTGACGCAATAACTCAAGTCTCACATGAAACAACAAAGAAATGACAAATTGAAATTTGTAATATTTTTTAAAAATTCGACAAAGTTAAACAATTAATTAGAACATCAGTCTATATTTTTCAGTATTTTATGCTATTTTTTGAGCTTCACAACTTTTTGAGATAGCGTAATTCGTGGTAATTAAAAATGCATGGTTTTTTATTTTTCTGATCTCACAGACCTTTTCTTCTTATACTTCAAAGACATAACTCAATTACTTTTTTAAATTATTTTTACACCCTGCACCTTAAGTTTGTCGCGAAGTTTGTAACACCCAGAAGAAAGTGTCGGAGACCCTATAAAATATGTATTTCAGTATGTTGAACTGAGTCGAATGTCAGTCTTTCTGTCTATATATATACGAACTAGTCCCTCAGTTTTTAAGAAATCGTTCTGAAATTTTGCAAGCATCATTTTCTCTTCAAGAAGCTGCTTATTTGTCGGAACTGCTGATATCGGATCACTATAACATACAGCTGCCATACAAACTGAACGATCGGAATCTAGTGTTGGTATGGAAAATTTTTGCATTTGACAAGATATATTCACAAAATTTGGTATAGCATATTTTCTAAGGCCACAATGTAATCTCCGAAAAAAATGTTCAGATCGGATTACTATAGCATATAGCTTCCATACCAACTAAACACTACTACTAAAAGAAATGCACCTGTGAAGGTTAGTTAACGTTTTTTCATATTTTAATTAATTTTGTGTAGTCATTAAATGCAAATAAAAAAAAAAAACAGCTAAAAACCGTTAGAAATTCGGTCCTCTTGTCTGGAATATCACTTTAAGGGTTCTATCAACTTTGGTATTAGATCCAGCATATAGTTTCGGAGGTATTAGTGTGTTTGCAAATAATTTTTTACCTTAGTGTAATCGGCTTATAACACTGTAAGCGCCATTTTCAGAGCCAGTGAAGGAAATTCGTAGCCTCGGCTGAATTGATCGAATTGAACTTTTCACACAATCTTCATTAGGGATTATATACATACGTCTGTACTGGAGCCACTGAAATTAAAAATCCAAACGGATTTCGTTAAAGCAAATAATAATATAGTAATTTATCAAAGGAATGAGCAATATAAAATTATTTGACAAAATGGCGGTTTCTCATAACAAAAAATCGGTTCGTGACCAAAATTTCGACCATAAATTGTTTATTAAAGTCTTCGATTAATTAACCATTTTAAGAAATTATCGTTAAAGTTTGGGCTTCTACTTCTAATCACTCTGAAACGCCTTTTCAAATTAGCGTGTAACTTTGAAAATAGTCACCGGAACCATATGACATTTTCTGTGTGTATTCATAAGTATATGAATATAAAGAAAATAATATAAAAAATCAATTTTTTTTTTGTTGAAAATTTTGACTGTGTATACTACTGTGATCTAATTGAAAGGTGAATTTTGTCCATATCATTTCCACTTATCGCAGCATTTGGAAAAATCTTCCGTCGTGATTTCTATCAGAGCCTTCTTCGATTCAGCTTTTATATTCTGAATTGAGTCAAAACGGTGTCGTCGAAGTAGTCATGTAAATTTTCTGAATAGCCAGAAGTTACATGAAGGTAAATCAGTAGAATGCGGTGGTTGCGGTACAATTTTAGTTGAAAATGTGGCGAAATGATCTTGAATAACCAATATAGTATAAGAAGGTGCATCATTGGACTTCTTTGTTCAAAAATTCAGATATAGTGAGAATCAAAGAATTCACTTTTAGAGCCTCGAAAAACGACGCGTATCTCAAATAGTAATGCATATTTTTACGTGAACTTTACTATAGATGTCACTGACAGTACAACCAACTTACAGAAATAAAATTTATCAGTTCGAAAAACACGCGAAGTATAAATTAAAAATTAAAATTTTCAATTTGACCACAGTAGTATGGGCCTTGTATATAAATTGGTATCTTTAGTTTACCTGTGAATATGTATGAAACACATATTTGGATCTTGATATTTGCGCTATTAGGTGAACTCTTTCATACCCCATTCCACAATCGATTGTTTAACCACCGATTCGGTAAACATATTATCAAATGTCTTCGCATTGTCAACTGAGAATCTTGGAAAATTGTTTTCTGTTAAATCCCGAAAATCCATTAAACATTCATTTTTTAAAAATTAGTTTCGAATAAGCTTAGAAATTATTACGAAGGTATTCTGAAAAGCTAAAGAGGCTGGAAGCTTTTTCAACAGTATGATCTTGCACACACATTGATTCCTTTGTACTAATAAACGTGGGAGTTTGAAGAGATGCGATTGAAACAAAACGATCACCAACATCTGTAGTAAATTCCAAAATCCGTTAAGGCAAATTTCGTAACACCCTTGCTATAATTTGGTTCCTCCATAAAAACGGTTTACTGTATGATAAAATTTCACATTTAGCTATATTTTTTCGATGCTATTTCTGAAAAAAATGCAATCTTGAGTCTTCACTATCAAGTAAATATATATTAAAAAAAATTTAAATTGCTTAGTTTGATGTTGAATTTTTTTTCGTTTTTATCCAAATGAAGTTATTATTATATAATTATGATATGTAATTAACAAGTTTTGTTTCGACCAATGGATTACTGCTTCCGTGACAGTCGGGTCTACGTAACCGGAGCGGACCCAGATTTTTATCCGGCCAAGGACTTTCCAATCGACAGTATTTCTCCAAATTACCTCAGGACTACTGAACAATGTGATTAATTTTTGTTAGCGGTGGTCCATTTTACGAGTATGTTGAACCAGTTCTAATGCTTCTTTCTACATTAATTAACAACAAACCATAAAGTTTGCAAATTCATCGCGTCTTTCCTGAGTTGCTCGAGACTACTGTGCATTCTTCACAAGTACGGAAGAATATAAAATGGTATCAAATGTTTTATTCACAGTAAGTATAACGTGTAAATTTCATAAAAAAAAAGACTTCGAAAAGAATTTCAAAAGACTAATTGTTATAAATTAACTGAATTCAAATTTAAATTAAACCATATCAATATAAATCTTTTGTATATACATTTTAGAGCTTGTTCGTGTTTGAAGTATCACCCTCTGCTGTGTGGCACGTTGAAATTTTAATTTTGCAAACAAAAACATTTACCTTTACCGGGTTAAATCATAATATGCACCCACACAGGTCAACGCCTCGCCACCGGGCTGTGTGTCGCAGCGCCATCGCTTGGCGTGTCTTGTTTACCGCAAAAGTTTGACGTATGCCAGACGTACCGTTATGCCGACCGTGATGGCACGTGTTGCTTCTGATTATTACCATATTGTTAACAACAATAACAATAACTTCGAGCTCAGCAACAACTAGGCGAACTACTTGTGTTGCTAATAATACCATTACTACCATCGAAGACCGTTAAATGGGCTCAGCAGCGAATGAAGGACTGCACTGAAATGAACACGTTATTGCTCGCCACAAAATGCAAGCGCACACGCACACCCTTTTGTATAAATATATACATGGAGGCATACATATGTACGCTAAACCGAAGTTTTTTTATGTGCATCTGTGTGTTTATGTGGGTGTGTGTGCGACCTGATGGTTGCCTGTTGTGTCGCAGTGCATTTTTGCGCAAAGTGCATAAACTCAACCGGCAAAGTGCATGTTTTGTTGCATAAATATAGGCGTTTGCTTCGCCAGCGTCGTATACTATGCACACATATTCATATTGTTGCCCATGCCTGCGTGTGTACGTGCGTGCGTGCGTGACTAAATGCATGTTTGCACATTTTCGTCATTCACTGCTTGTTAGTTGGCACGCAAATTTCGCATTTACTCCGCCCTAAAAGGCAGCGAGCGCTCCGCATGCAACAATCCACCTGCCCACTATAATGTATGTGTGTGTTTGCGTGTGTGTGTGTGTTGGTTTGTGAGTCAACATAACAGGGGCAATATGTTGTTCGCAGCTTTAGTTTAACACTTTACCTCCAACTTTATGGCCCAGTAGTTGTTTTTGTTGTTGTAGTAGTATTATTTCCACATGGTTGCACTTTCTGGTCGCTGCTCTTTTGGTTGGGCCAAACTTTCGATGGCCGCATCTTAAACGCAAATGAGCGATCATCATCAATGCTCATGAGCTGCCGTTAAGCGAACAGTGCTCTGCACTTGCCAGCTCATAAATTCCGGGAAATCGTCTTTTAAATTAGTATCTCAGCTTTTTAACGCACATATATATTTCAGCTGGTTTTATTTCTATAATTTATACCTTAAAATAATCGTCAAATGGTAGTTGTCGAATATTCAAAAAAAAAAAAAAAAAAAAAAAAAAAAAAAAAAAAAAAAAAAAAAAAAAAAAAAAAAAAAAAAAAAAAAAAAAAAAAAAAAAAATCATTGTCTTAAAAAATTAGCCATGTCGAATGAAAAAGTTTTCACACAAGTACTTGCTTCCAAGATATCTCGACATCATTATATTTCATGGCAGCTACAGAATTTTTCTCCTTGCCCATGCACCGTATAGCAGGACAGGAATAATGACACACTTATGGAGTTTGGTTTCTGTTCGTCAAAAGAGATTACTTTACTTATCAATTGCCTACTTAGTCTAAAGTAGCACTTGTTGGCAAGAGATATCCTGCGTTGGATTTCAAGGCTAACGATATTGTTAAGGTTGATGCTGGTACCAGGATAGACGAAATTATCTACCAGTTCGAAGTGATGACCGTTAATAGTGACAAGGGTGTCTAGTCGCGAGTGCACACGTTATAGTGGATCGATATCCGGGGTTCCCGCAAATCGGCAGCTCGGATATCTCGATCTTTGAGGGACTAGTTTGCGTGCATACAGACTGATGCACATGACCAAATCGACTCAGCTCTTCATTCTGATCATTTATATATTTCTTTTAGCATCTCTGATGATTCCTTCTGGGTGTTGCGAACTTCTTGGAAAACTAAGCATAACCTGTTCAGGGTATAAAAAACGATATATGGAGTCAATATATCATAAACCAAGTGCCTGGTAAACGTTCGATGCCTTCTTGAGCATTACCGCATAATAGATGTTGTATTTGCTGCCCCCATTACAATGCTTCATGCTGTTTAAGAGCAACCCGAAGGTGTTTTCTAATTTTGGACGAGTCTTAGATTCAATGAGAAATCTAAAAATAGTCGAAATAGTTCATAAGTTGAACCTGCTTTGAAGAAATCTTTCAGGCTGACCCAACGGCCGGAAAGAAGAATCGTTTAATGGGATTTGGGATTTGGGTTAGAAGATGTGATCTCTATCGACGCCCTGGAAAAGACTGAGCTCTATTGTGTTCAATTGTTTGTCCGACTTCATTCCGAAGCGCAGAAAATATACAAATATTTGGCGAAGAATAAACATGCCAGCGGAGCTTGCAACTCCGGGCTCACAAAAATAATCAAATTACGCTATGAGTCGCTATCTCATCCTTCGTATTTTCTAAGTATGACTCCGTGTGACTAAAAATTGATTCGCATGAGCAGGGTATTGTCTCTACAGAGGCCAACTCTACAGTGCCTATGCCACTTGATTAAGCATGCAAGAGAATAGGTATATTTGTTTAGCTCTCCTGAAAAGTTGAAACACTTATAAGCTTCTTCAAGAGTTTTTCAGAAAAATTTAATTGATTAAAATTTAAAGAAAATTACTGGAGGATGGAATCATGTCAAGTAAGAGAAGAAAGTTTTCTGATCGCCATTCATGTTACATGGCTTTTATATATATTTCTCATAACTGAAAGATCCTGTATTTTTGTGCCACATGTTTCGATTTTATGCCGTATTTTTGTATACACATGACTTGAATTAATTTTTATTCGCAAACATATCAGATTCATATCTCCTCGAAGCATATTTCATCGCTAGCTTACAGAACTTAATTACACCCTATTGACCAACTAAAAAAGGAGGTGTTACACATGGGCTCATAAATTGACCGCATTTAATTATTATTAAAAGTTCTTCCTGAAAAAGTAATAAATTTAGCTTACGAAATATTAAGACCCGCTTAGCCTATGCAAAGTGCAAACTTATATGGTGAAAACGCTGAAAGTCGCTATTAAAAATGCTGCATAAATTAGAGTCATGCGCGCTTGTGTGTGTTAGTGTAAACATGACGGCAACATGCAACGGCAATGGCATCAAACATGCAACGCAGGCATGTCGTACGCAAAAAATGCCGAAGGTACAGGACCGATGATCAATTTCAACATGCATATATTTTTTCAATATGGAACCAAGCTTGAGGGCAGCTGCCTGGTGTTAAGGTGCTAAATGAAGCTACGCAACGGCATATTATACGTGCAATAGTTAAGGAATGCCACTGTAACTTGCAATTTAATCCTACTTTGTTGATATTATATTTTTATATATGTTTTATTGCTCGCTCTAATTTTTCACCGTTATCAAAGAGCAGAAGTTATGCTTATAACTTTCGAACATATGAGTAAATAAATAATATGTCACGCATATGTGGCGTCACGCAATCAACCTGAGTTGCTTGGCAAGGGAGTGGTTGATATTGCTGACTCTTTAAGTTGGTGTTGTGGTCCCTTAGGCTCTTTAACCGACGTGGCTTTTGGATACAATATTATTTATTAATTAGCCTTCTTCTAATATTTAGAACAATGCATTGCTTAGTTATTTATATAGTTATAGCTTTACCGAGCAGATACTCTTCAAATATTTTCAGTTCCTAAACGTAAAACCCCGGCTTTTGTTTCGAACACTTAGTTCCTAAAGAAACCTTATTAGAAACCACAATTAAATAGCATCAGCTTTGACTCAAATATGATAGAGAAGGAGAATGCTTAAAAGAAACTCTGAAATTTGATTGATTTTACGTACGGAATTATAAATGAAATTTATTTTTGGGAATGTCTACAGCAATATGTATGTTGAGGATGCAAATAAATCAAAATATGTTGTAATTGGCGGTGTTTTTCTATCAACGAAAATCTTTCGTAATCATGTTGTCATGTTTTTGAATCCTTAACCGCGTTTATATTCAATGAGGTCTGTCTTATCTGACGGACATACTAAAAAGTCAGTTGAAAAGTCTTAACATTTGAAAGGTACGTGTATAAATTTAACAGCTGTCAGATCAAATGAGAATCAACTTTTTTTATGGTGAAAAATTTGACGTGTTGAAAGAATATTAGTTTTTTTAAAAGGAAAAACAGGGCAGGAGCAAACACTTGGCTAGATAATGAAAGCAGTAGACGCCCAAAAGAGGTTGTTACCGATAAAAACATCAAAAAGTTTTGCAAAATAACTTGGAATGGCTGTAAAGTGAAGTTCTTCCAGATGGCAAGTACTCTAAAGAGATCGGCTGAATATGAAAATCATAACATTCACAAATATTTGGGTATTAGAAATCTTTTTGCAAAATGTGTGACCCGCGAGTTCACTTTGGACTAAAAACTACGTCCAGTTGATGATTCGGACATTTTCTAGTATAATAAATCCGATTTATGCATCTATATCTGGTATGGTATGGAATATGGCGCCATAATTTCACTCCGAAGTTCAACTGACAGTCATCCGAGTGGACTGTATACGATGAATCCTCTCCAAAGTGTGGAAAGACGCAACAGCCGGCATGGCAAGGTTAAGGAGTCTGTATTTTGGAATGCGCATGGAACCTGTTATCAACAGTCTATCATAGATAAAGAATATGGTTAAATATTCATCCCTTCAATTATACTCTGTTGTTTCATGATAGTTCAAGTATTGTTAAGAAAATTTATTAAGCGAGTGACCAAAGGAACACACAACTCAAATGTCGATATCTCGTGAACTGCTTAAATTTTTTGAGGAATCGGAATGTTTAAAAAAACATATCTAGCCCTTTAGTCGAGTTTATGTTGTTGATTTAAATCTATTTTACATTTCAGAAATATGTTTTGGGTGTAATTAGTCAAATTTTTTAAGATGAATTCAGCTACAAGGCTTCTCTCTTAATATACAAACATTAAGCCTTAGATATATCATAAGAAAGGTAGAAGAACGAAAATATTGTTCAGTATGCCACCCATTGACATCCAGAAAGAGGAACTCATGCGCATAATAAAAGTATCGGCATAGACAGAGGAGAGGAAGAAGAGCATCAAAATGTGGCCATTCTCTTCCAAAGGGCGCTGGACTCCCGAACGTGAAACTGAGTGAAGGAAATTGAGCCTTTTTCAACAGATTACGCGTACGTCAGTCCGCACAATAGAGGAGACTTAAGTGTCCAGTCCTTCCATGAAGTAATACTAAATCGTGATTCCGTGGTAGAGTCTTGAGTTTGGATTAGTTTAGGTTTAGCCGATTCAAGTTTCGAACTCCGGCTTTCGATGATTTTCCCTACTATAAAAAATATCCTAGTAGAATCAGAGAAAGCATTAAAAAGTGTGAAATTAAATTAACGAAAATGTTTTTTTTTTCTTTYAATTACAATTTTACATCGCTTTTAATTCTACAACGTTCTATGTCAGGTTGTTGCACGTGACGTGCATGCATAACGTCACATTGATTGTTTTTATTACTTTTTATTTCTACTTATTTCGTCCCTCATTACAAGCGTGCTAGCTGCATTATTTATTATTGTATTTTACTGTTGGCAATTACTAACACGATTATTATTCACGCCAAAGTGGAAATATCCTTTCATTTACGGGCGTTTATGGTGTGAGAAAGTGAGACCCTTAAACAAGTTTTAATATGTGAGTGTGTGAGTGAGTGTAGCATGCACTTACGTGCGCTCTTATGTGTGTACTTCTGCACACTCGCTTTTGCGAGCTGAATAATGTAATTATAATCCATAGTTTGCAATTAACAAGTATGCAACAAAACGATTTTTTATGCTTATTTTTTTTTCCAATATTTATTGTTTTCATTGCTTCAAGTGGGTGTGATGTAATTGCAACGAACGATTATGCTGAAACCAAAGTATTGCAAAATGCAACAAAATTCACAGGTACCCTGTTTATAACATAGAATAATATAAAAAGTAGTGTTTTTGATCTTGGTCCGGTGCACACAATTTATTCGGCGATTATAAAAAGTCTGAGGTTAGATTCTATGCCGTAGCTGAGAGTGTACGCGAAGACCGTGAAGAGTCGAGTCGCAGCCGTTCGCAACAACTCGGACTGACGTATGGAACGCGCATTTTACGTCAAGATTTCAAACTGAAAGCATACAAAATACAGCTTGTACAAGAATTGTAGTCGCTGGACCTTCCCAAGCGATGTCGCTTCGTTCCATGGGCTCTTGTAAAGTTCCAAGAAGATCCGACGTTTCGAGCCTATTTCTGGTTTATTGGGAATGTAAAAAAGAAAAATTGTCGCATTTGGGACAAATTGATCTTAATGGATGGACCATCTGTGACGTAGTAGCGACCAAGATTTGAAAGAGATAATCTTCAAAGAATAAATGTCATATAATGTTCTTTCGAATGACAATAAATATTCATCATTAGATTTGATGTTTTTGCGGCTTGTCTTTAAGAAAGTGCTGAACCTTGACCCATTAGAAAAGTTATTTACGCCAAAATTCTTTTCGATGTATTTATTGATAAGTGTATTTATTGATAAGTGATATTTATCCCATTTTTTGTAATTTTGACAAAATTTCATAGAATTTTAATTTCAACATRTTTCATTTCCCCTTGAGCAACTAAGTAAATTGTATGCGAGTTAATAAATTTTATTCACGTGGCATATTTAAATTGTTGCGGTCAACAGTTATTAGCAGCTAAATATGTATGTATCTGTGCTATTATTGGTATTGTGGTATTTTCTCCGCTCTCATTGTTGGCAGCGATAAATAATTTGCGGTTACATTGTCATAAGAAACGCTTGCAGCAAACGCCAATAAGTGTGAGTGAATGCAGAACAATGTACACACACAAGCAATCAGAATGTAACAATTATTTATGCATTTCGTTCGTTTGCTTATGTGTGTGTGCATGCGCTTCTGGCGACCGCTCGGAGGCATTACAAGAAAGCGACACATTTTTGATTTGACATTTTAATAGCGTGTCTACAACTGCAAGCCTATTTACTTACACGCCTACACTAAGAACAACAATACGCACTTGCTTCTGCTTACTGTGCTTTTATTTAAGATTTAATTTTATTATGCAGTTAATTTGATTTGCTCTATTTAAATTTGCATATCAATAAATTATTGTATTTACCAAACGCATTTCTTTGAAATTAGTTACCCCTGGGTCATACATTGTAGACTTTGCTTAGCGTAGGTGCCATAATCTGCTGAATTTTAAATGCTCAGAGGCAAATAATAAATTGAATTACCAACTTTATTATGCAATTTTCAAAAKTTTCATGTAATTGTTGAGTTCTAAAATATGCTAACGTGTTCAACTATTTCTTTCATTATATACTATAGTAGATAAGATTGAAAGAGTGTAGAAAAGTTGTCCAAAAATGTGACACGCATATGTTTTGYCAAAGTTTCAATATGACTGTAAAAATGCCAATTCCATGATGATATAATTTAATAAAATATAATTAAATTAAATCATTTGCGACATATTTTATCTTAATTAAGTGAAAAGTCTAAAAATTATTCAACTTTTTCTTGTATTGCAATAGCAGATGTGCATATGTGTGACACTCATATTATTTTAGGAGAGTAGTGTCTTCTTAAATAATAGTAAATTGAACTACATACATCGAATCAAAAGCTGAACAGGCTGCAGTGGATCTTTTTATATAAAGTACTTTGGAAAATTATTTAACAATATATAAATAATCAGGTCTTATACTATAGTCGTGACTTGGCACCGAATAAATTTTTTTTATTCCTGCACGTCAAGAACAGACTAAGAGTTCAACTCTCTTTGASGTCTGAAGAGGAGGTCAGAGTGACAAAAGTCTTTCGACAATTGGTTCAAATGCATGCAAAAGTMTAATCAAAAAATATAAAAAGATTTATCATAAGGAACATTTTCGCAATTCCTTATAGGCTACAGTTCGCGAAAATACTTTTTTTTTTAAAGAAAAAACACAAAAGCTTCAAATTGTATGAGGATTGCTTATTATCATTCGAAAGAATATTCTTTGGTATATGTTTTTTAGAAGATTATCTTTTTCAGATGTTGGACTTTCATTTCGAATGATAATTGGCATTTCGAATGATAACTGGCGCATGACACGTGTGTGTAATTTGCTCCAAGGCTGGAATCGAAGCCGGACTAACCACATTGACTTTATACTTTGCAAATCCCCTCGGGAAAAAGTCKAACGTTGTGATATCATACGATTTTGGTGGTCAATCGATCAGCTCAAAAYGTGAAATTATTTGCTCACYGAARTGTTCTCTCAATAAATCCATTGATTGATGTGATCCTTGGCAGCTCTTGAATATCTTTAGGTTGCTCTTCTTCCTAAATGCGGCAATTTTGCTTGTCTACATACYTATTGAACCAGAAATGGACCTCGTTGATGAAGAAATTCTGTGTAGATAACGTCGGATCTTCTTGGAACTTTTATAGAGTCCATAGAGCGAAGTRATGTCGCTTGGGAAGATCGAGAGGCTTCAATGCTTGTACAAKMTGTATTTTGTAYGCTTTCAATTTACGATTTCGTCGTGCCATAGATTAGTCCGAGTTGTTGCGAACGGCGCCTAATCGACTCTCCACAGTCTTCATGTACACTCTCAGCTACGGCTGCTATATTATATTCRATGCTGAACGTGGTCTATTCTTTTATATATATATTCTTACACGGAATCCTCTACTTGTATCACCTATTGAAAGAAGTGAAAATGTCTCTACAACCTCACAGTATTGACTACTATCCAAAGAGGATAAAGATAACCACAACAATAATACACTTATTTTAAATATTCTGTAGGGTATATCTCAATGTTGTGGGTTTCCACTGCAGCATAGAGTCTCCTGGAGCAGTTATAGAAACGTTTTCGTAAGAAAATACCAGTTCATTCAAAGTTTTTAAAAATGTAAAAATAAACAAGGAATACTGATTTAATAAATAAATAATTGAAATTATTACTAGTTGCGGTATTTAGTAATACACGAACCACTTTTAATTTATTTATCTTGTTTTTAAACCAATATTACAATATACTTTGCTAATGTTAAGTCCTTAACTAGGAAAATTCACTTTCAATTTTCTTACTTTACTTTGCACACATTAAGTATAGTATTTTCCGCAGAACTTAAAAAAAAATATTATGTCATTAAAACTTGCATACTTTACACTTTCACATTCCATGCGTAAAGCGCCTCGCCATTGTAGTTGTAATTTATAAATTTAATTTAATTAAAAATACAATAATGGTCAGCATAAAGCGCCAAGCACACCATCACAAATGTCATGGCCTGCACTCAGCCAGCAAGCAAGCATGCAGATCTGGCAGCGCCAAGCAAAAGTCAGCTGTTGTTGTTTTTGCTTCGGGTCGGTTTACAGACAGTGAACTTCGTTGTTTTCATATTTATACTGTCGCAATTCAATAAACAGAATAATTACCTTTAATTAAATTAATTGACGGTGAAACAAAAACAAAAYAACAGAAGCAACAACAACGTGAAACAATAAACAATAGCGGAAAAAATAAACGGTGACAAATGATAACAAAATAACGAGAATATGTACAATGGAAAAAAAGTATAAAACATAGAAAAAACAAATATTGTTTTTTATAAAAAAAAAAAAAATAGAATTATGAAAGATTAACTGCAGCAGCATCGAAATTATTGTGCGCTGTACAAGTGCTTTTCTTTTAGCAATTAAATACATAACTAGATCTGTATAAGAAACCAACCAACGGTATGGCTTGAACGACAAATGTTTTGCTGAAAAAGTAGGGCTAAGTTTGCGTATATTCGAACAGTTTAAACTCTTCCTATTAGCCAAGATCAAATTCAGGTAAATACCTTCAGGTGCATAAGGTTTGAAAGTTATATGTGGCAAGTTTTTGCCCATTTTTATCCATTTTAGGAGAAATATACACTATTTTTAGAAGAACACTCTCTCTTAATTTAGTAAAAAAGTGGAGATGTTAAGTTATGTACCAAGTTTGGTTGATGTTGGCCGAGTAGGTCCTGAGATATGGCTTTTCACCGAAATGTGCCATGAATTTCGTTCGTTTTTGAACGCGGCTCCTATAAAGTCCTCTTGAAACATGTAATATCTGTGGATATTATTTATTTATTGATTTATTCTTTTAGTCGTTTTTAACGGAAAGTTATAAAGGGAGAGGACCGTGTTATTACTCAATTTCATTCAGGTCTACAGTGTTGGTTTGGGTGCTGAAGTGATTTGTCTCGAGTGTATTTGGGTATTGGAACTTAGAGATATGTACTATACATTAAAGCTCTCGCGATTTTCTATGCCAAATTACTGTTTTATATGTTAATTTATTGCTATTTAACTATTATTGTTTAATGGCGTTTTTGTGGGCGTGGCGGCGCTTCGATCACCTCTATGTATGAGCTCGTCCTCCATTTTTACCCAGTTCGWTTTAGTTATCTTAATTGCAATTCAAGTGATACATGTAGATAGACGGACAGATGAACGGTCGAACAGACAGACAATCACTCGGATTTCAACACGWTYCATAATCCTGATCASTTATACATACTGCTGTAAACAAATTGGAAGGGGAATTTCGTCCATTTCATTTCCTTCAAAGTAATCTGCTCTCGCTGCAATACACTTATCCCAACGAATTTTCCAGTCATCGTAGCAATTGGAAAAACCCTCCGTCGTTATGACCATCAGAGCCTTCTTCGATTCGGCTTTTATATACTCAATTGGTGTGCTCGTGGTGGTCATGYKAATTTGCTGAATAGCCAGAAGTTAGAAGAAGGYAAATCAGGCGAATGCGGTGGTTGCGGCACAATATTAGTTGAAAATGTGGCGAAATGATCTTGAATAAAAAATATAGTATGAGATGGTGCATTATCGCACTTCTTTGTTCAATAAATGCAGAGATAGTAAGAATCAAAGAATTCACTTTTAGAGTCTCACAAAACGTCACGTATCTCAAATACTAATGAATATTTTTACGTGAAATTTAGCACAGATGTCASTAACAGTACTAYCAACTTAYAGAAAAATAGAGAAAATAGTTTTTAGGGGATATAAGTAACCATCAGGTTTAATAAATCTATTATAACCTATAGCAAAATGTTACAAGAGCTTAAAAATTAATGAAACAAATTGAAAAAGTTGAAATGAAAATAAATAAGCATGCAAAAAATGCAACAAAAACGCTTGAAATGCATGAATGAGCGAGCCGTAAAAAGCAGAGTGGCAAACAAATAGTAGCAAAAAATGAAAAATAAGCAAAAACAATTGTACACATGCACGCAATAATTATATTAATAATTGCACTGTAATTGATGAGCATTCAATAGGAAGTTTAAGCACTTTGCTGCGTGTGAAAATTTCAATTAAATGCCTGAGCGTCAAATATGCAGCTATAGGCTACATGTGTAGGTGTCTGTAATGTGTTTCCAAAAGGTGTGGGCTAAAGTTATATACATAGCCGTATATGCCTATATACTTACATCTATATATGTAGTCTGCTGCGTTGTTTGCATTTCGGGCTGTCCGCTTGGCAATCAGGATGAGCGCGGGCTTTGCAAAGCGTCGCATAATAACAATATCCGCGTCGGAGTCAAAACAGCTTCAGTGTAATAAACTTGTCGCGCCGCACTAACTGCGAGTATATTGTTATAATGACCCCGCAACTGCGTGCGGCAAGATACCATCAACAACTACTGTTACAGAAACAGCAAYAACAAAAAYAACAGAGGTTGCACTTGGGGTCCGCGCAAGCATATAAAGGTGTTGTTGGCTAAGGCGCTTAAGCGTGCAGCAAACTCAAGCTGCGGTGTCAGGTGACAAGTGGCAGCAGTTTAGAAAGGAGCAAGGGGCAAGCGGCAAGCGAGTTGAGAGTGGTGATGGATGAGTGGCGTGCAGGCCATTGATAAAGGCAATGAAGCCGCGTGCATTTGCGGCAACTGGGCTGGGCTAGAGTTCCGTTTCCGCTATGTGCTGCAAATAAGCCGCAAACCTCCGTGCGTGCTTGGGTATGTGTGTGTGTGCGCTTGTTTTGCGATGGCATTAATTTAGTCGTAAGTGTGCGGCGAGGGTTCTGCAGGTGTTTGCTTATTRACCATAATTGAAACACGCACCCAGCTGGCTACTCATAKCCATGCATACAGACAAGAATTTACAAATATGGGTTTACTTACTTGCATAGCTCTGGAAATTACATAGTATGTATATGTTACTTTACTTGTATGTTCCAATCGGAGCATAAGTTGTTTGCCAGCATACATTTGAAAAAAGAATGTGTAATACCAACACAAAAWGGATATACAAGTATAAGGAGTTATTACCAAATTAAGTATTAAGCCCTTTTCTAGCATTACAAAAAAATTTTTGCTTATGCCGAGAAGTATCTTTTCCCCCTTTTCTCCTGGTACCATGCTGTTGACATTTTTTGCAGTCCTTTCCATTTTCAAGGTGCCTTCCAAAGTAAACAAGGCTTAGAAAAAAAAAAACAAAAGGTTTTTTCAGCTTTTTGCACGATCCAAAAACATGTCGATCGAGTGTTTYAGTTTGTTGGCCGGTATGGCCGCCAGTGTGCCGGTGCAAACCTTTTGAAAGGCCTCTCCGTCTGTATAACGCTTTTCTTTCATGGGCAATTGTACTTTTCCGTAAAGGAATAAGCCGCACGGTGCCATGTATGGTGAATACGGCGAGTGGTTATTGGTTAAAATGTGATTTTTGGTCAAATAACCGGTCACAATGATGTACTTCGAATGTTGCATTTTGAGCAATTTTTGATCGTCAGTCAATTTATATGGAACAAGCCGAGCACACACCTTTGTAAGCCCAAATGTGCGGTCAAAATGCGATAAATCGATGTTTAATTCTATTTCCATGAATTTTAATAATGATTTCGGCTGATTTTTGATAAAT
>NW_017534408.1:65641-109859 GCF_001853355.1 Bactrocera latifrons
TACCAATGAAATTTGTAAAGTTTACGGAGACGATGCCGTATCACTTCAGGTAGCACGACAATGCTTCGCCCGCTGCCGTTCTAGAGATTTCGATTTACACTGATGGAATAATGTTTTTAGCAGAAAAACGGCAAAATGTGGTCGACCAAAATGGTACATATTTGTTTATTTATTTATTTGTATAAATATAAAAAAATAAGTTGAAGTTTGATTAGTAATACGAATAGACTTTTTCCGATTACCAATATATCAATTTAATTTTAAAAACTTTCTGTTTTGACAAAGCATCCACAAAGTAGTCACATATGTAAATGATCTGATAAGAATATATGAGCTAAAAAATTGGTTTAAGGAAAAAAAAAATTAAAAATTTTTTAGACATAAGTAAGCACATGCTATTCTGCTAGCTAAAGGAATTTGTGCATGTAGTGCATGGAACCGTGTAGCACCGAGTGGAATGTGATTGCAAGAAGAAATAAATTGCCGGCATGTGCTAGCTGCATTAAGATTAATATAATTGCATTTTGCTACACCTTCAAATTATTCRCTCAA
Organism: Bactrocera latifrons; assembly: GCF_001853355.1. Taxonomy (NCBI): domain Eukaryota; kingdom Metazoa; phylum Arthropoda; class Insecta; order Diptera; family Tephritidae; genus Bactrocera; species Bactrocera latifrons. Next base: position 66,194 of record NW_017534408.1, read on the forward strand.
ATGCTCATTTCCATTACGTGTCCTTGCAGTGTCCTTTGGCAGGCGCCAGRGCGTCTTGTAATGTGCTTTTCGTGTACTTCACAATTATAAACGAATTCATATTTGCTAGAGCCTGTGCGTGTAGATGTGTGCGCGTTTATTTGCYTTTCAATTTCTGGCGTTGTAGTTGACTTTCCTGTTTTCCTTCATTGTATTGTAATTCGTTTTGCATTTTCGCTATCGTSCCACCATGCAGTCGTACTGCTAATCAAGGAGTTTAAGCTTCAACACTTTTGTTTSCAGCGCGRCCAGCGTCTCTCGCATTCTACCCCGATTTAATATGGCTCTCCTCTTTCTACCCCGCTTACTTTGTCKTAACCGTTTGCGCCTCATTTCGTAAGTTTTGCGCACAAACAATACTGACGGCGCGGCACAACTTGCAGCAGCGCCGGCAGTCGACGCCGCAGTGGCAGCAACATGCAACACAAAGTAGGCGGATCGCCGAAGAATTGCCTGTTGAAATCCTTACGGGCAAAATGTAATTTCATAATTTCGTTAATTTCGCCGACGAGAACAAAAGCACTCGAAATCCAGGTTAAATGTGGAGAACATGCAGTGGCATTATCCAGTTGGCGGCAACGAACGACCCGCCAACGGCAGGTAAGTTGTAAAGAGGAGCRGCAATTACCTACCCCACCACTTGTGGCAGCAGTGAAAGTGGCAGCAGCAAAAAATAATAAATCGCACACAGTATAGGCTCTCTTCTGCTCTCTTTTCCTGCCTCAATGCGTACGCCAATATGCTGAAGAGGCGTCAGCTCCCCTCACCTGCGCTGATGTTTTATGAATAGTGAGCTATAAAAAAATATTTTATTGTTAAACACCAAAAACRGAAAATGCAACCGAAGCACTGTGGCTCTGTATGTGTGCGTATGTGCTTGAAAGTGTGCAGGGTTGCTTTGGCGCACTCATTGTTGGCGTTAAAGTTGCCAACAAACGACTGGAGTAGCTGCAAGTGGGAGATCATTTTTCGATTTTCATGTTTCAAATGGGTCATTGCATTGCGACTTGGTCAACAGCAACTATAATTACTTGTTGAATTATACATACTTGTATATACTTATGTATTTGAACATAAATAATAGTAATTCTATGTATTTAAATTGTAAGGTATTTTGCGACAGTAAAGCAAGTTATTCGTCAATTGTGTTCGCTTATTTTACGTGTATGCCTAATAACAAATTTAAATAGTGATGATGAGGTAAATATATACTTTTATATAAAAAAAAATTACATAAAAAAATATTATAAATACATATATCTAACAAAATGCAGTATGACTTAGGTTAGGTTAAGAAGTTGATTTTGAAAGGGGTCTCATCTCACTTACTCGTATACAGCTCAGAACACAAGGCAATTGTGGTAACTAAAAACTTCTTATAATGAAACTTAAAAATCTGCAAAATGCTTTGAGCCCTTCATAAATTTATTGCGAAGGTTAATGTCAGTTTCAGTTGGCCGAAAGTAAGAATACCGAGATGTTTCAGATTCTGTCTGAATATGTATAAGTATTTTCGCGTCACCCTGCTCCATACAGTTTTGATACTAGTGTCCGATAAGAGTTTTAGCGAATGCCTATTGAATAGTGTCCACTAAGAACCCCTTCTTTTGCGGCAAAAATGAACTTGATTCAGGGCAGGTAGCTCAGTAGATCACCTGCGTTCTATTTTATACCAAAAAGATCTCGCTGTCGCAAGATATTGGAGATCCAACTCGGCAATACACACTTCCCTTCACAATGCCCACGGATGCCATATGACTAATGGAAATGAGTACACGAAATAGCCTTGAGGCATTTCGAATCAACATATTTTACTTTTTCTATAGGTAAAAATGTTTCTTCTATTAAAGATAGTTGCTAAAGATATTATGAAAGATTCTTATAGGCCTAAAAATAACTGTAATTGTCGAGTGTTAAAATCCGAAGTTTGTTATACATAAATGCAGTTACTTACATATGTATAAAGGGTTGGACATTATTCAAGGAATTTTGGTTTTACTATGGCTCACTATATTGTCTTGTTTTTCAGATGAAAATGATTTTGAATTAAAATATATGATATACTTCGGAAAAAATCATCTTGGGTTAGTTCTTGAATTAGATGAAAACAACCTCTCATATGCTATACGAGTGTTTCATCCATTAGTTTTCAACTGACCAACGAATAAAGAGGTTATGTAGAAATTGAGCTATCTTAATAAAGTCAGGGCTAATTTCTCATGTCAGCAGCATCAACGACACACAATGTAAAGATACGTGATTAATTCGGACAATTCAGTAAAGGTTGGAGTACAGTGTGTTTGGAGTGTGGAACATGAATCACACTATAATTTAGAGATCTTGTTATACTCAAAATTTAATCAACCAAAAAAAAAAAAATAAAAATAAAAAAAATAAAAAAATTAAAATAAAAAAAAAACACCGATTAGCTGTAATACCCTTCATATACAAAAGAACTCCTTACAAGACCTAGAATTTCGATCGGTCATATTGTATGAACAATATTTTCAGAGATTGCAATATTGCAATCAATTGCGTGACAAATTTCGTCCAGATAACTCGTTAATTGAAAAAGTTTTCAATAAAAGTATTTGATATTTTGATTTGCGATTGTTCAGTTTRTMTAGCAGCTATGTGATATAGCAGTMTAATATTGGCAATTCCGACAAATTAGCAGTTTCTTGGAGAGTAAAGGACATGTGCAAAATTTAAGATCGATATCTCTTAAATTGAGGGACTCCTGTATATACAGRCGTATAGTCGGATATGGCTCGACTCGGTTTGTCATGCTCATCATTTATATAAACACAAACTGTTTATAAGTGATAGCGTGTGTTTAACTCGACCGAGAACGTGTTAAAGACAAACTGCTATCTCAAAGATCCTCTACATACGAAGACATCAATTTCTACGGGCGATGACATCGTTCGTTTTTTTATGCTAGAAATCGTCGATTGTCGATAAGAAACCTGAGTATTGGAGTATAATTTAAATAATCTTAATTAGTTTCTTCATCAAGATAATGCACCATGTCATACTGCACTCTTCGCAAATTTTCTTTGCCAAAAACTCAGCTCATACAAAAACGGCAAAGCATGGATGTGCGAGTATCATGGTACGGGCAAGCTTTTCTTGGTAAGGTGCAGAATCCATTTATTGGATTAAGGAAAACATGACTGGTGRTTCGTCCCACTTGTTTGGACGTACCAGCGCAACAACGATTCTAAGCACACAAGTCAAATTGTTGAAAAGTGGTTTGAGGAAAAGAATGTTACGGTAATGGACTGACCGCCACCGTCCCTTGGCAACACCCCCTTMGAAAATTTGTGGACTGATGTCAAGCAGTCAGTAGTCCCATGTAAGCTCACATCGACCCAACGGCATTGACAACGGGTTCAATGGGGAGACATCGAGCTTGTACGATTGGTGGGACAAAATCGAAATCGAAGAAGGTCTTTATCACTATACTAGAAGAAAACTATTATGACTGTTTCCAGAAAAGCGTTTGGCAAAGTTGCGTCCTATTGGACGGGAATGAAATTGAATTGCAAGAATTTTATATAAAAATTGAACTAACTTTTTGGTTACAGTAGTATGTTTATAAAAAAAAATATATTTCCATAAACTGTGAGTGAAGAATTTGAGCACTCCTTGTTCACCTCTTTTATGTMCTCAATGCTTTGCGATCGACATTCGGTAAACGAAGCAAAAACCTCAGACACTTTGATTCATAATTAACACCACCGCTCATCCACACATTTAATAATAATATACAGATTGAAATACTCACCGACAAATGGTTTACTGCACCTCAGTTCCCGTTACCTCTGCTGTTTGATACTTAGGGCAGTCCGAATGCGTCATTCATTTTAATTGCTGGCAAACATGAACTTCCATACTCSCTGCAGTTACTTCCACACAAAGTTGCAATTTCCCTTCTTATTGCTGTGAACATACTTACAGCAAATATTGTAAATGTGTAAATGTGTGTGCAACACAGAATTATTCTATGCCACTTACACATTTGTGCAGCAGTTAAGTGTGGCATGCGYCTCAAACCGACAGTTATTTCGGTATTAATGCTATTATTACATTTGTTGTTATTATTTGTCAACTATGCATCATTTGCGATTCTTCTGTGCAACAATGTTGCCGGCAAAACACAAAATGATAGAGCGCAAACAATGCGAGCTCTTTGYAAATTGCATGCAACATCGACATTAAAATGCAACGTATTGTAATTTATTGTAATTTTATTGTTGTTGTACAAGTTTTATATGTTGCGCTTGTTGTTGCGCTTGTTGTTGTGCTTGTTATTGTGACGGTTTTTGTCGCTACGGTTGTTTGTGTTGTGGCGGTGGTTTTAGTTGTTGTTGTTGTTGTGGCTATTGGTATCATTGTTGCAACTTTTATTGTTTACGGTGCGTAATGTAAATAAACAAAAGTGCATTAATTGCCACAAAATGGTCTGGTGTGCCCCACACAACAGTGCACATGTGTGTGGCTGTGTGTGTGTTGGGTTACACTGAAGCTTTGACTCACCCATATATGAATGTGTGTGCGTTTTGCCTTTGAGTTCATGCATATGCATAGAATATTTTGCGCATATTTGCGAAATTATTCACGCGTTGCGTACGTATGTATGTATGTATGTATGTAAAACAACAACAAAAAAATTGAAACAACAATGATTACAATAACAATAAATAGATAACAGCGCAGTCTCAACGTCCAGCAGCATTTTTAGCTTACAATAACAACAACAACAAAATTAACCGCAATAACAACAACAAAAACAAMAACAACAACAAATAAATAGCAAAGTGGGTAAAATTTTCAGATTAAGACAACAACATTACAATAACAACAAAAACCGTTGGTATTTTCAGTAGACTACAACAAAAATGATAACAATAGCATTAAGCGCAATAACAAAAACTCCAACAACAAAATAAAAACGCAATCGGCTGCATTTTCAGAGTACTGCTACAACAATGCCAACGAATATAAAAAAAAACAACAACAGCCACGGCGACCGTTAGCTTTTTCAGTTTATTATTTTTGCATAAAAATTGCCTCAAATGAAATTTGCTCCACGCACACGCCCATAAGTGTAAAATATATGATCTCAAAATATGAAAATATTATTTCAACAGGTTTTTATAATCGCATCGGAAACCCATTTACATAAATACCACTGCACTTTGTTTTCTCTACTCTCTCTCGCACTCTGTATGTGTGTATGTGCGCGCGCGCTTTTTCATTTAATTTCGCGGTGGTTTTGGTCGCTGCCGCTAAATACGCATTTAATTTTTGGCTAAATGTTGGCGAAATTACAAATTGCAGGTTATAAATTAAAAATGTATTGTTTTTGTATAACGGTAAAAACACAATATCAACAAAGTAACCATAAATGCGCCGAATGTTGCCATATTTACGGTTTGCGTTCATAGAGTCMGGCAAAAAAGATCAGAAAATAATCAAACATGTGACCATTCGCAGTCAGCAATGCGTTTTTGCTGCGTAGCGTAAGGAAAAACACGTCATGTGTGCGCTCATAATCTGCCGTTACAAAGAGCGCAGACTTCTCCAATAATTTTTTGTATAGAAATTTTTTCAATGAAAAATATGCCGCTTTAATTGTTTAAGGGTCTGATAAATGACCAAAAAATATTTGAAAGTCTATAAGCCAACAATTCACGACAACAATAACAGTAGCATTACAAAACAGTTATTGCAGTCATTCGCCCCATAAAATCTGAATTGTTTGGCTTAAAGTCAACAAATGCATTGCCGTTTACCAGCTGGTCCATTCGGCAGCGTCACAAGTAGGGAAACCAGTTGTCGAAATTAGCTTAAATATAATTATGAATACGCACATATGCACGCACATATGCACGCACATATGCATACATCTAAGCTCACACTGTTGCTTTGAAAAAACAATTGAAAATTAGATTGGTAGCAGAGCATATAAACCRAAACGCGTAATGTTAAGCAAATGAAAGTAAATCAAACCTATCAAGTACCTTTCGAAGATCGTCGGCTGCGATCAAAACTTATTGAAATATTACATTCAGTGCGGTTTGCGGGTTAGCCACGCCTGGTGTGAATTTTAAACGCGATAGATTTTCTTATTGAAATTATTTGCTTCCCAGTTGAAGTGAAGAATAAATATTTTTGTGCAAAATGTGAGTGGTTTGATAATAGATAATAATATCACATACATATATAATATATGTATGTCATATGTATAACATTATGATATATGAAAACTTACAATTAAGAAAATTGAATTGAAAAAAATATAAAAGATTTGTTTTGTGAGAAAAATTTAAAATTCCTATGTGGCTTTAACATGAAGTTCATTACATTTGTTTTTTATCTACGAAGCTCTGTTGAACTAAGATAAAAGCAAAGTCTGCAAAGAATCTCTAAAAAAWTAAGTTTTTAATTTAAGATATTAAATCTCAAGGAAAACTTGGCGACTGATGTATGCCATCACGTACAGTTATTTTTGTTATTTTAGTAAAAGGTAATGTTTTGACCCCTACCTATAAACAAATCTTCGTATTAGGAAATTCTTACTATCATTTTGACCTATAACATCACAGTCAGTCGCAAAATTACTGAAAGCTAGTGTTATCAATAAAACGGTTAACTTCTTTTGACAGATAACGCATGAACCGTGCTAAGCGGTCATGTTATTTTTGTTCAGTATTGTTTGGAATTTCATAATGGAAGGACTTAATTATTAATTACGAAATTCAAGTTCTGTAATGAATGCGTTTCGTGTGCTTCGCTCAACTTAWGGTCAACATAATCRGGWTACTAAGCGTACWACTCGCAACACTACACCCATYTTGAAACTTGAATTCMTTATCGGATAATATTCSACCGAATAGAATACGTCCAGCACGCAGTGCAGAGATTGTAGCAGCTGTAGCTGAGAAAGTGCTGAAAGCCGTGGAGAGTCGATTCGGCGACGAAGAACAACTTGAAGAGGTTCAAGAGCTGCCATTTCATCCGGGAATAGAACGGTTTGGTGTGGATTGTAGTTCGGGTCATATTTTTTCAAAAATGATGCTGGTGAGAACGATGCCTGATATTTATGCTCGTGACCTCGGCGATATTCACATCGATTCATGGATCCTTTGAGAAGAACACTTAAGTGAGCCGATAATTTCACGTTTTGGGCGGTTGATTGACCAACAAGATCGTGTGATATCACAGCGGTAGACTGTTTACTGTGGGGATATGTAAAGTCTAAAGTCTATGCGCCCTATGGTAAAAATGGATCACCTTTTATTATGATACTTACGAAATTTGTCGTGCCAAAAAGAACGTCGTTCGGCAAGCTTTCAGCTGTTCCTTTCTTACCAACAATCTAAATCAGAAATTGAAATTTCAAATATATTTCGATATAATACACGACTGCAATTTTGATACTTTTCGAGTACGTTTACTGTTAAATTTCGTAAATGGCGTGGAAATGGCTCTTCTTTTAGAATCTATTAGCTGTTACTATGAGTCTCTTCAATGTTTATGGCGTAGTGAAAAGGTCATTATAAACACAAGAAGAGATTTCCTAAGAGCCAATTACAGCGTATATTTTTATAAAATAATRTTTAAATTGAGTTTGAAATTACGGAATGACTTGGGAAGACTAGATTGGAAATAGTCTATTATGGGATTCACAATCTGAAAYTAAAATTCATAAATAAGAACGGTTGCATATAAAAATTGGAATTTCATTTTTCAGGTGCTATACATTTTCATAGAAAGGTCCGATGTCGGCAGTTCCGGAAAATTATTTGGTTTAAAGTTAGGTTTGATGGCTGATCCAAAGATCGCACTTGGATTACTATGTGCAATTCTTTGTGATGTCATAAAGTAGAACTTCTGTAATTCAAACCTAAAGGTCAGCAAAGCGCCTCGTGGCCGGTAAAAATTTCCTCTGGCGTTTAATTTATATTTCCATAATTTCGGTGAGACATCTGAAAATATGAGCTTCCAATAGCACAAATGCGGATAGGGTAATGTTAGAACCCCCACTGTTAGAACCCCCACACCTACGTAGAGGCTGAGTCAAAAGGCTCATGGAATAGCTTACAATCGATCTTCAGACGAAAGTATCTTGCGACAGCGCACGAAATTATGAAAGTCCAGCGCTTTAAAATTAAGTGCGAAACTCAGCTATCAAGTAGTGGAACACACGAGGAGAAGATGTGCATCAACTGTTTTTTTTCCACTGACAGGAGACTAGGATACCCTTCCTTACAGTCTCATCAGTTTTATAATTGCTTGCGATTCCGATGTGGTCTGGCACTCATACTAGTCTTATCACAAAGTGACACGTTGCCATTCGCTATATCGTAAAAGAGACCGGAAAAGTGTACATAACATATGATTTCAAGCCGATATTCCTTTTGGATGTTATACACTTGGTTTACTTATCACATATTAAGTAAAAATATATAATATATATAAAAAACTTGCCGACCATTCTTAACTATCGCGTTGAGTATTAAAATAAGATATGAATTAATATAATGAAACATTGTTTGTTTTCATCTAAAATGTGTGTGAGAATATGATAATTAAATTTTTTAATAGCTAATAAATATTTCGTTTAGAAGTGGGTAATAAATTATGAAAAAAAAACAGGTTTTTGGTTCACAAATTTCACGCTAGTCTTTCAACAGGTTCCGAAGAAATATAAATTATATAAGAGCACACATTACTCATTAATTTTTACCATCTAATTTATTATATGTGAAAAAATAATATTAAGATATATATATTTTTTATATTATTCAAAACCAGGCACTTCATTCTGTTGTATATATTACTGATCTTTGCCAAATTTTGTGCCTGTCCAACGGTCTACAACTACAATGGTGGGTACGTACAACAAAATCAGCAACAATTCCATAGATATAAGGAACTAAATACAATGTACGAAGCGAGAAACTTGGAGTTCGGCTTCCCCAGCGCAGCCGAGCGACAGGCAAGGTTACGCGACGGACGCTACAACCCCGATAGTGCGCTACCGATCGATGTAGATGTCTTTTATACCCGTGAGTATGACATTTCGTTCCAGTAAAGTAAAAGTTTGAGTTTTATACACTTTTATTTGCACATTCAGCGCCCAATGGTTCACCTATCATTTTCGTCACAATACCGCGTTTCGGGAAAGGCATACCCTATTCCCTGGCTTACTTGACAAATGTGCAACGTCCTAATGGCTCCGAGCTGCAGCCATATCCCAGCTATGATTGGCATTGGTCCCATGGCAAGGACTGTAATGGACTCACCTCCGTTTGTCGCGTGCATGTGTGTACTTCCACTGAAGTCCCTTCAAACAAACAAATTCTATAGTTTCGCTTTCGTTACAGATCGATCCATGCGGCCGTATGTGGATACTGGATAGCGGGGAGATAGAAAACGAACAGTTCTGTCCACCACAAATAGTCGTTATTGATGTGGCTACAACTCAATTGTTGCATCGCTATCGTTTACCTTCGGAAATGTATAAAAGCGCATTTAGTCGTTTTGTCACGCCTTATGTTGATTGCACCGATCCACCGCCACACGGTGAATGCAAACAAACCTTCGTTTATATGGCCGATGCCACCGGCTTCGGTATTGTTGTGTATGATGTGCAAAATGCCCAATCTTGGCGCATAGAAAATAAATTCACCTACCCCGATCCGGACTTTAGCACACATACTATAGCTGGTGAAAGCTTTGAGCTTTTAGAGGGCGCAATTGGTCTTACTACAACGCCATTGGGGTTGGGCTTAAGACGTGCGCTCTACTTTCACTCCTTCTCAAATGATGCGCAAGTGGCGATACCATTGGATGTTATAAACAACAGTACACTCTGGGACTTTGGCTTAGATTCGGCTATAGAGCATTTCAGTGTGCTTGGTAAACGTGGCGTGCAATGTGCGGCGTCAGCGATGACCTCAAGTGGTGTGCTCCTGTGTGGCCACTACGAGCCGATCGGACTTTTCGGTTGGAACATACGTAACCCTTACACGTTTCAAACGCGTTTTTTGCTAGCCGAGAATCCCATTAAGCTGCAATTCATAAGCGGTCTGAAGGTGGTGAGAAATCCTTGGGGTGAGGAAGAAGTGTGGATGCTATCAAATCGTTTACAAAAAGCTTTCACCGGCAAAATTAATTACAATGAGATCAACTATCGAATAATGCGATGCGGTTTGGATGCGCTGCTGCAAGGAAAACCATGCTGATTGGTGGGGTAGTGTTTTTACGTAATTTAGTAGAAAATCTTAATTTTTTATCAGGGTTACATATAAGTAGTACAGTGTTAGATTAGTGTAAGAAACTAAGAAAGGTTAATGTTAAATCAGTAATATTGGGTAGTCGAAAAAGTCTTTTCGTCCCAATGAAAAAGTCGATGAAATTATGTAAAAGAGTGATCAGGACCATCACATAAGCAGCTATGACATCGCTAAAAATCTTTATATTCATCATCAAACGGTTTTGAATCGTTTAAAAAAGGCTTGCTACAAAAAGAAGCTTGGGTTTGGGTAACACATGACAATAATGTGCAAAAATGATCATAGTTCAAGTGTGTTGAAGCTCAACAAATGGTCGCAAAACCAGGTTTGAGCCCTCGAAAGTGTGTGTTCGGTGGGACTGGAACGGAATCATTCACTACGAGCTGCCCCAGCTTAGTCGAACGTTTGATTCTATATTTTATTGTCAACAACTGTTGAGATTGAAGCAATCAAGCGAAAAAAACGGTCGGAACTGATCAACAAAAAGTGCTTCGTCTTCCATCAGGACAATGCTAGACCACACACATTTTTGTTTTTGTTTTCGACAAAACTGAGACAACTTGGCTGGGAAGATTTGATGGTCCTGAACCTGCACCATCGGACTACTATTTATTTCGGTCAATGCTGAACTCCCTTAAAAGAGTAAAGCTGGCTTCAAGAGAAGCCTGTGAAAATTATTTGTCGCAGTTCTTCGCCGAGAAGTGCTCGACAAAATGGTATATGCTTATACTTCGTTCATTAAATTTCATTTCATTACAAATATAAAAAAAAAAAAAAATAAGTTGAAGTTTAATAAGAAATACGAAAATACTTTTTATACCCAATAAAATATGAGAATAAGAAAAAATGTAGCTGGAATATTATATAAAATTGTTAAAATTGTTCAGTGTAACTGAAATTATTAAGTCATTGGGGCTGCCCCTTAAATGCTCCACAAAAACCTCCAAAGTTAACACAATCTTCATATCGTGCTTTGCTGGCTGAAGAGCTTAAACCACTCAAATCTACAAAGTTATTTTCGGAGAAAACCATTAAATAAAAAAATCCTTGTTGGCATTTTTACTACGTGTTGAAAACAATATGTTGATTGTGAAAATAATTAACTACTTGCTGAAAAATTTGGCCATTTGGATTCAATTTCTTTTAATGAAGCATACTTTGAAAATTTAAGTATTAGCGCCAGAGAGATATCAGAAGATCTCAAGATCTCTTGTGCATCGGCTTAACACCTTTAGGTTAGTGTTTTGGGTATGAAGCGTATCAATGGGAGATTCGTACCAAAAGATCTGAATTTTTTACAAGAACCATGACGAGCATATGTCGCCAAGGAGATATTTTTTCACCACAGCTGAATACCCCATAACATCGAAACTCTTCAACAACCTAGTCCAAACCGTACAAACCAAAATTTGTGGATGGCATTGGAAGTCATCCCAGTCGAAGCTTATAATATTAGTATATTAAAATTTAATTAGGTGTAGGATTACTGCGTCCTGAATTCCTGACTCCTGAAGATGTGGTAATAAATAGAAATTGTTAGAGATGAGAATATTTTTGAATGTATAATTTGCTATCAAAACAGCAAACTGTGAAAGCAAAATAGGTGCTCGAGAATCAGATGTTGTTCTGGAAATCCATTGAGGATGGCTCACTGATAATAAGAATAATGTGAGCACAGCATATTGTTGAGAAGTGAAATAATACATCCAGAATTATATTATATATATATATATAAGTATAATTATTGCGTATTTTTTTGTCACAATGTATATATAATATATAATTTTAATTGGTTTCAGTGATCTTGATCGATAAATTAGTAATCATTATTTCATTTATTTTTACATTTTCATTAACCTTAAGAGAAAATAGTTGGAATTTAGAAATATTTTAATTAAATCTACGCAGCTTGAATAGACTGTATCACACGCTTTTACACTTTGCATTTTACTTCTAAAGCAATGAACCATTTCGGGAGATTGACTTCATAATTTCGACTACTAAAAACTCAATAAAACAATACGCAGCAGCGAGCAGCGAGCAGCGACTAAAATTATGCGAAGGGTAAAAAACGATTAAGACTTAAGGAAAACGAATAGAAAATTAGACTGGAAATTCCACAGCCAACACTTTTTAATTAAATTCGACAAAGCGGCATGCAATTATTTGTTGCATATTTCGCGGCGCGCATGGACTCACTCATTTAGCTTAGCGTATATTATGGCGCGGTAGCTGGCGATATTTAGAGTGCCGAAGAGCTGCGGTAGTTAATGTAAAAAGTCAGGACACCTGCGCAACTTAATGTCTTTGCTGTCAGGGTTTGAGAAAAGTCCTAAGAAGAGCAAAAGAAAATGAAGTACGTTGAATGATGGCCAAGGTGTTGAATGAGGTGCGGGCCACTAGAGCGGGTTGGCGTGATAATACGTTGCAGCTGTTGCGGGTGCAAAATGCGCCAGACCAATGCGAGATAAAACAACAAAAATAATGATAATAACAAAAACAACTGCAGGCCAGCGCAAGAAATGCAATGAGAGCGCGGGAATGAGGAAAGAGAATGAAGTAGATAATTCACGGTAAATGCTGAGTCATGCAAATTAAATGCATTTCTGGTGTTATTTCGCAAAATATTTGCATTTGCATTTTAAAGTTTTACTGCCGCGAAAAAGCGGTATCAGGCTGACACGCTAATGTGCAAACACACCCTTCGCCGTTGCGATTGGCGCACATAAATTCGAACTCGCTTAAAGGGCGTACGTGCTCGAGGAAAGTGGGTGTGTGGGGAGGGCGTGAGGAGAGCGAGAAATCAAAATAAAATGCGCGCGAATATTTCTGGAAACAGCAATGAAAGAGAAATGTAAAGGAGAACCGCAAAATGAAAATTAATTAAAAATTCACACAGCGCTGAGTGCATGGAAAGCTAGGTGGAGAGAGATGAGAAGAGGTTAAGAAAAAAGCATTGACCAGAAGATGACCAAGAAGTTGTGCGCTGCCGTTGAGTGTCGTGCCCGCTGTTGTTACTAAAACAAATGCAGTGCAACGAAGCGTGCTCGGGCGCTGTAATCGCGACAAGGTCACCTTTGAGCGCATTAAACTAAGCAGCTTCTTCCACACTTTCTCATCATACTTGCCATGGAAGGCGTTGCGCTTAATGCAAAGTCGCTGAGAACGGGTAATGAAAGTGGGATTCTGGCGACATAATAGTCTCTGCTGACGAGTAAAGCGTTCAAAGAGCTCCATTACGAAGGTGAATAAAACTATGATTGAGTTAGAAGTACCGTTCATTTTGATGCTGTGTGCATGGTTACTTGTTTGCGTATTTGGGAAGTATTGCAGTGTCTACTTTAGCGTAAATCTTTATGTGACCGTTAGATAGAAAAATTTAATGAGACAAGGATTTGTTGGGATTTTTAATTGAATTTATTTGCAAGTGACGAAGACAGCTTACTATAAACACGACTATTTATCCTCAGAAAAAACAAGACAGCAATTTAAAGCTGTATCACACTTTGGAGTTGAACTTTTCATAGCATAAAAAGGTACAATGCTGTATTATCTTAAATTTCATTGGTTAGCTTCTGTGGTGGCGAACATGGTATAGCAGTCCGATGTGTTAAGTTCTTCGGAGCCTGTGATGTTGTCTTGGACAATAGTCTATGTCAAATGTTGTGAAAATAATTATCGTTCAGTTTGTTCGGCAGCTATAATAGCGTGGTCGGATATAGTCCGTACCCAGAAAGGAATAAAGGGAAAAGAGATTTCTGGGGAAAAAAATTTGGATCCATATACCTGATCTTGATCTTTTCACAAATACTATATATAGACCGACAGACATACCGACTTGGATTAATCAACTCAGCTCGTCAAGATGGCTATCTAGACATATTCTTTATAAGGTCTTCGACGATTACTACTGGATTATACAAATTTCGTATAATTCACAGATGTTATAAATCAGAAGTAAGTTGAAATTTAAAATTTGGTTAGATGGCTGAACCCGAGGCAGGACATAGGGATGACGGCAGACGAAAAGACTCTTCTCGAAAAATTTAAGTAATAGGAACGAATTAAATTATCGGTTTTTCATATACTTCAAATGAGTTTCTTCAGTTCATATGTTAGACTGTTCTTAAAAATTTATAAGTCACTTGAATAAATAAATGTTTCAAACACACCGAACTTTCATTTATATAACATTATTCTGTAGCCAGATTACTGCCTGCATTCTGTGCATATTTTAAGCCTCTGACCATTATACTTCTATTACTAACGGCTCATCCAAGTAGAGATAATTTCCTCAATAGCCTTTTTTATATAGCCTTTAATATTTTATCATGCAAAGATTTACGTCTGAACAACGTTTACAAATCGTTCAACTCTTTAGCGGAAATTCACGGTCTGTAAAGAATGTGTTTCGGTCGCTTTGCTCAATTTATGGTCAAGATAATCGGTATATTGAGCGTGCTATTCCCAACACCATTTTCATTCATTATTGGATAATATTCGACCGAACAGACACAATCCATCATGTAGTGAAGAAAATATAGTAGCCGTAGCTGAGACCGTGGAGAGTCGAGTCTGCGACGTTCGCAGCAATTCGGACTGACGTAAGGAACGACTTAACGTATTTTATGTCAACATCTTTAATTGAAACGTACCAAGTGACATCGCTTCGCTCCATAGGCTCTTGAAAAGTTCCAAGAAGATCCGACGTTTTCGAGCCAAATGTTGTTCAACGATGAGTCTCATTTCTGGCTCAATTTAAACAAGCGAAATTTCCGCATTTGGGACAAAGAACAACTTGAAGAGATTCAAGAGCTGTCTTTTATCCAGAAAAAGCAACGGATTGATGTGGTTTGCGGACGGTGAGAACGTAACCGTCAATGGCGACTGTTATCGCGTCATGATAACCGACTATTTGATACCTGAGACTTTGGTTTAAGCAAGATTTATACTTTTGCTGTGGAGATATGTAAAGTGTAAAGTCTACGTATACGGACAATTTCGCTTCCGATTCATGGCCTTGCTGCAGAACACGCCAGTTACTCGTCGAAATGCTCGAACGAATCATCGAAAGTCAACGGATGGATCATCTAAGTAACTGCGACCAATATTTGCAAGAAATAATCTTCAAAAATAATAAAATGCCAAAGATGGTTCTTTCGAATGCTTAGACTATTGTCTTACAAGATTTATCCATTTTGTGAGTAAATCTTACATAATTGCAATTAAGCCACCTGGGTAGCTTTTTGATGACCACTGATGGGCGTCTATAAAATGTTGTATATTTAGAAGCAAAGGAGATTACTAAAAATATCCGCTGAACCCTTGAAAACTATCTAACGCCTTAGCCGTTTTGAGAGCGGGAAATAGCAGCCTCGTTAAGCAGATATTGCAGCGAAAAGGGTGCTAAAGCGTGAGCAGAGGCACATGCAATATTTCTACAAAACCAACTAACTAAAGAAGTGGAATAATATTAAGAGTTTCCATTAAAATAACAGGCAAAAGAAATAGAAAAAATTATTAAGGAAACCCGCGCAAGGAAAGCGCTGAAATGCAGGATGAGTGGGCATGAGTACTAAGGAGGAGAAAAATGCTATAAGCTGTTGAGATGAAAGTGGCATACCATGGTAGACGGAGTGGCACCAATGCCGTTAGTATTTTTAGTTAAGTGGCCGGCTGAGCGGTCCGAAAGCGCATGAAGACGACGGATTTGCGACAGGTAAACCTTGCTGATTTAGTTGCGGTAGTATATATGCAGTTATCTGTTTGGCTGTGTGTCAAGATGACACTAAAAGGCACTTTGGATACTTTTACCATAATTTACAGATATTTGATGCGCTTGCAGGCGCTCAAGGCGCTTTGCGGGCCGAGAGGTTGCATTGCTGCAGGCTTGTTCAAGGTGTGCCACAGCTTCTTGCTGTCCAACACTTGCGGCATTTCTTCATTAAAATTAAAATAAAATTCAACTGAAAAAATATATAAATACTAGCTCGCATCTAATGCCAGACACAGACGCTGGCAAGAAGGGGGAAAACAAGTGAAATGTAAGAAAAAATGTTTGATCCAAGAGTAAAGTGGTAACAAAGAGGGGTGACGACGCTCGCTGTGAAGTGGCGCGTTGAGGTGGCATTGGAAGAGATGTGCGCTCAACTGCTGCTGGGCAAAAGTGGAGCGAAATGCACCCACACTTATATGCGCGTGTGTATGTGTATTGCCGCTGCTTGTGTCGCTGCCACTGCAATGTTGCATGAACAAATTTATTTCTTTGTCAAACGCTGCTTTATTGCATCCAAAAAGCGTCCCACACATACATACATGCACACCTACAAAACTGTTGCTTAATATATGCTTGCAAGTGTAAGCGCGCTTGTGTATGTATGCGGGTGCGCTCCATTAAGAGTAAAATGGTGTTCGTGCCCAGTTGCAAGTGCGCAGAGTAGCACAGGGTGCGCGCGTGCTGCACAGTTTGTCCTTGAGAAAAGGACACTCGTGGCAGCGGTGCAAGTGGCTTGTCATTGCTGCCACATGAACATGCTTTGTGTGTATATATATAAAAGTATAAACTGTTGTCTGTGTCTTTACTTGTTGTTGCACTTACAATTTAGTTGTTGCTTGATTTGGTTTTATTTATTTTTGTTGTTGTTGCTTTTGTTGTTTTCGCTTTAGCTGCCAGTAATATCCTGCATTTAAGTTATTCATCATTGCATTTTTCATGATAACATTTATATATTTTACATTCATGCCACTTTTATTTTACATTTTGCCGCTTCGTTCGATTTCGGAAACGAAATTTTGTCTATGAATTGCATTTATTTTCAATTTCATCATATTTCACCGGCTATATTCGATTTCAGTGCTGTATTAAATTTATTATCAGAGTAGAGTTTTGGTTGTTTTCCTTCGGTGTTATTTTACTGGATTTAAAAGCTTGAATTACTGTAAAATTTATATATCCCAGTTACTGGTTAGAAACCAGTTATTCGATCAAAAAAATAAGTTTTACATGTGCTGAGCTTTTCATTTTCAAAGTCAAAATTTTTGTTTTTGATAAAAAAAAAAAAAAAAAAAAAGGTAATTTGTCATTTTTTTCCGTTTATTCACCAAAAGTTTAACCCATATATAGGTTGTCTTACGCAGTTTTCCCATAATTCTGTTCTCACCGTTTGAGGGTTCGTTGCTTGATATTGATTTAGAGGGATGTAAGAGTTGCTCTTCATTTCCGAATGATTCTGATTTCCGTGTTTAAAGGTTTTACCTACAATTATGTCAATAAAATATTACGAAGTCGTTAGCGATAAAAAAAAAAAATGAGTTGTTTCATGTATACGCCTCAATAATAGTATTACTTATTGACCATTTGTTCCTATGGCATGGGGTCATTGTGAACCACACCACGGTATTTGAAGAAAGCGACGCGGTCACCTTGATTTTTGTTCAACTTTGATGTGTGTGTGTCTTTCACTTTCTGTTCGCTATATATAGCTTGTATAATATATTTCGAGTAGTAATGTACGACGGTTTTGGAAAATATTCCAATTATTTACACGCTTGTGAAGCAAAATATTAACCCATATGTGTTGAGTCGTTCCAGAGGCACAAAATATATGTTGAACCTGATGATTTCCAAGCACTATTTCTTTAATCCTCTCCATATTATCGCCATTTGTAATAAATTTGCTTGAACACACATATGGAGATAAAACTTCAAATAAATGTAAGCAGCATTTGAATCAATCTCAGAAAAAAAAACCTTATCATTTCTATCTACAACTTTTTTCTTTTCCCGCCAGATAACGGTAAATTAATTCATTGGAAGTGGTTATTACAATATACAAAGTGTTAGTCCAATGAGTTATGTCGCATGAATTTTTTACTTTTTTCCCTTCTGTTATAACTTATGAATCTTACTTGAAGTTGAAAAATAAAATTTCATTGCTTCTTAATATAGAATATGTGATCTTTCTTTTGCAAAAAAAAAAAAAAAATATTAAAAAGTTATGATGGAATATGTGTGAGACTCGAGTTATTTCAATGAGTTTTGTCCGACACTGTACTATATTTACATAAATCAGCGCGAAATCGAAATATCAGGCTGCTTTTGAACAATTAAAATTAAAAAAAATTAATAAAAACTGCAAATAAATTTTTGAGCAGAAAATTTTTTTTGGAGTTAGTTTTATATTAAAAACTCAAAATTATGTAAATTTCCAGGAAATTCACAAAATAAATTGACATTTTTCGAATTATTGATCAAAAACTAGAAAAAAATTATGGACATTGATGTTTGACGATGCATCTCTCTTAAACGCTTAACTTCATCAAAATATTATACAATTCTTAATCTTTCAAGGGTAGAAAATTTGCTACAAGATCATGAGTTTTGCAATTTGAAATGAGTTTTTTCATTGAGTTATTCAACTAGAAAAGACAATTTGCCTTAAAATAGATAAATTTAAACCTCGAGTATCTGTTAAAACGATTAAGTTTACGAAAAAATTGTAATCGACCTTTATTGTAGAGCATTGAAGTTTCTACGATACCCTTCCAAAAAAATGTTTTTTTTATACATTTTTATACTCTCGCAACAAAGTTGCTAAGAAGAGTATTATAGTTTTGTTCACATAACGGTTGTTTGTAAGTCCTAAAACTAAAAGAGTCAAATATAGGGTTATATATAACAAAGTGATCAAGGTGACGAGTAGAGTTGAAATCCGGATGTCTGAAAAAATAGAGATATTATGATGAAACTTGGTACACGTATTTCTTGGCTCCATAAGAGGTCAAGTCTGAAGATGGGCAAAATCGGCTCACTGCCACGCCCTCAAAATGGCCGAAACCGAAACCTATAAAACCTAAGCCATAAATAAAGATATTAATGAAATTTGGCACAAAGCATCGCATTAGGGAGGGGCATATTTGGACGTAATTTTTTGGAAAAGTAAGTAAGTTTTTTGTATATATCTCGGAAACTACTATAGCTATGTGAACCAAACTCTACAGAGTTGTTTCTTTTAGGCATTTCCACATACTGTTCAAAAATGGAAGAAATCGGATAATAACCACGCCCACCTTCCATACAAAGGTTGTGTTGAAAATCACTAAAAGTGCGTTTACCGACAAACAAAAAACGCCAGAAGCACTAAATTTTACGGAAGAAATGGCAGAAGGAAGCTGCATCCAGGCTTTTTTAAAAACTGAAAATGAGCGTGGCGTCGCCCACTTAGGGACCAGAAACCATATCTCA
The DNA here is from genome assembly GCF_001853355.1 of Bactrocera latifrons. Classification (NCBI taxonomy): domain Eukaryota; kingdom Metazoa; phylum Arthropoda; class Insecta; order Diptera; family Tephritidae; genus Bactrocera; species Bactrocera latifrons. The sequence goes on from NW_017534408.1 coordinate 85,787, forward strand.
GGAACTACTCTACCGATTTCAATGAAATTCGGTACATAATAGTTTCTTAATACCCTGATGACATGTACGAATATGGGTGAAATCGGTTCACAACCACGCCTTCTTCCAATATAACGCTATTTTGAATTCCATCACATGCCTCTCTGTATAATATATACATTAGGAACCAAAGATGATAGCGGAATAAAACTTTACACAAATACGGTATTTGAGCTGAGGTATCGCTTGTGGAAAGATTGTCGTGATCGGACTATAACTTTTCAATACAATTAAATTACATGAAAATACAATTCAATACTCAAAGTACACAAATTGATCTAATCTAATTAATTTTACAGCAAAATAAAAAAATATTACAGCAAAATAAAAAATATGATAATAAAATCACGATTATCACTTTATCATGCGCGAGTATAAAATGTTCGGTGACACCCGAACTTAGCTCTTCCTTACTTGTGTTTATCTGACAATAAGAAGAAAAGAAAAAAAACCATTAGGGGAGGACGTTTCTGTTACAATTGCGATCTCATACTTGAATAGGCTTCCTAAGAAGGATTGCCAACGAAAAAAAAAAAAAAAAAGTTTTCCTTGACGCACCCTAATTGACATATTGATCGGTTGAATAGTATTATCAAATTCCCTTTTCACGTGTTCACACTTTCAATTGCCGTGCTTATGCAATTACTTCTTATTTATTTATGGGAAGAGTGAAATTTATAATTGGAAATTAAGCAGTCCAAATAAGCACACATAAGCAATTATATAATAGTTTTGCTACTGCACAAATCCCTCAAAGCCATTTTTATCTCTTTCCGCAGCTTAAAATATTCATTTTACATGCGACAGCCTTGAAAAAGTTCACTTTTTATTTTTTGTGTGAGCGTTATGTGTGCAAATGCTAATGAAATGGATAAGTGAGTTTTTGAACCGCAATGAAATTTGCAATTGGTTGAAAACTTTTTCCATACAATTTAGATTGATTTGCTATTGCGGTTGAGTTGCGGCAATTGCTACTTATTATATAAATATTACAGACATTCAGGCATACAATATGGTATACAAATATATTGGATATAGTATTTTAGGTATACATATACTTACTAGATGTTTTGAGAGATATGATGGTGTTTGCACACAGCCCATCCAATTAAATGCGAAGAAATAATTTTGCACAACGAAAATTTACATATTCAATTGGATGTGCGCATAACACTTGGACCTGGCCAAGTGCTGGCGAAACTTTGCACATATACATGCATAAATAAACACACACCCACATATGCGCACTTGTATCTAACGATTGTAACAACTCTTTGCACTAGCGCCTGAAAGTATGCTATGCAAGCATTCGTTGTGTGTGTGCGTGTGTGTGTCACAAAAAGAACAACAATGGCCGACGTAAAGCGAAAACTATTGAAGCAACAAAACTTTTTAATGAGCGCCACAACAACTGCAGTTGCGGTCTCAGGCCTCAGCGTCTCAAGCGCTCAAGACCCCTAAAAGCCACGCACGCACGCACGCACGCACGTCCGTGTACCGCAAATGGCTGGCGCAAGGGGCTTGTGCCACAGCGGCTGGCGGACAAAGAAAGCAAAGCAGCAACAACAACGACAATGTGAAGAAGGGCTACGCCAGCAAAGCCAAGCAAGAGTGTGTTGCTGTGCGGCAAACAATGAAAGTTGCATGTTGCAAAGTTGCGCAGCAAATCTGCAGTCCTTTTGCTTTGGCGCTGCCACCTTAACTTCCCAATCCCGTTTGCTGTTGTGACCACAAACAGCGCCACTGCAGCTGCCGCTGGCTTTTACTTCCATTTCTTATTTTTCTTCGGCTTTGGCTTTGTTGAGTGCTCCTTATCTTATGTCAGTTGCGCGCGATACTTGCCTGCAGTTGTTGTTGTTGTTGTTGGCTGATTGTGTTGTCGTATTTCTTGTCGCTATTATGCTTTTGACTCCGCTTTCGTGGTGGTCCGCAAGTTTGCCTGCTCGAGTATCTGCAAATCTTCGCAAAACGCACACATATAAATTGTGAGAAGTTTATGTTTGAGTGTGAGTGCGCACATATACATACAGACACAACTGCAATTACTTGTATTCAATATATTTCCTTGTACTGTAGCATTTGCAACAAAGCGGTGAGTGCCAAGCAGGGTTAAAGTGCGCGCTATACACATACACACCCAGCGCTATATAAGATACTGGCACACACATACTTAGTATATGCTATATATATAGCGCTGGCCATCAATTGCCAACCAAATAACAAAGTGCAAAAGTGTACATCCTTGAATTGTTATTGCAGTTGCAAAAGTGGCAAAGTGCTGTAGCAAAACCAATGCTGCTTCTTCTTACTATACGCTCTGCTGTCTGCCACTTTATTTTATTTTTTTCTCTCACTCACAACTTTCGTAATTGCGAATGTTATGATTGATATTAATTACGCACTCACGGCGGTATTATCCACGCAGAGATCGACAAGTCAGACAAACACACGCACATATACACACCTACACATATAAGTACATGCACCTCAATTACGCACCAATACATAAGAGCATAAGTATACTCGTATCCATATAAATACTCCTCACAGCGTTGGTAGCTGCCAGCTGCCGTCTCATCCGTCCGACCGCCTGCCAGACCTCTCGCCCGACCGTCAACCGCAACAGTTCTCCCAGCGGTGACATCCACAACCGTTGAAGTCAGCTGCAGCCGCAATCGCTGGCGTAGTCTTTGCCAAAGTCGAAGGTGTTCAGCCGAAGCCAAAAGGTAAAGTGTCGAATAAGATCAAAAGCTCCCCGGGAATTTGCGGCTGTGCCGTCGGCGGCTTGTTTTACCGTCATTTGGCGCTTAATTATCGTCGCCAGGCAGTTGTTCGCTAAAGATTGCACTTTTCCATTACTTGTGTGCCTGTATGTGCATGTGTGCGTCATCTAAATATTGGCAATTCGCTGCTGCTTACGCTGATGATTTGCTGGCGTGTCTGCTCATTTGCATAAATAGTTAGAAGTTTACTTAGTTATGAGATTAAAGTTTTACCAAGCAGGGGGGTTAAAGTGGAATTTTCGATTAATATGAGCTGAGTTGTTTGGTTACAAGATTAGGGCTCGACAGTGCGCTGACATTGCTGTAGCCTTGCACTATTTGCTGCATGAAATCTCCGCGTGTGTAAGTTGGTGAGAAAACTTCTGCAACTGATTGTCATTTATTATATATGGGATGTTGAGCAAGCAGCGAGGTAAAACTTTCGGGTTCCTTTAGAGAATTTTTTTTTGTCTTTTTTACGCTCCCTAATTGTGTACTCCTGAAGGTAGTTTGTACATGAACCATATTGGCAATAAGAAAAAAATTATTAAAACGCAAGTCGATAACCTAAGTAAGGAGGGCACCCTTATCCCTTTTATTCTCTTTTCTTCACTTTTTGCTCTCTTCTTGCGTTTTACCTCTGGACCTCCTATGAGCTTAGCTAGCCCTGGTCAAGAAAATGAACTTGTGTGATTGTGAGATCCTTCAGGCCCAAAGTGAACCGCAAGTGGTTCTTCGGTCTGCCCATTATATTCCAACGGAATTCGGATAAATATTTAGTCTGACGCTCTTTGCCAAAGGTGTGTGGATGTAGGATTGGTGGAAACATCTTTCAGCTTTCTCTTCTATTGTCCGGCTTTTGCCAGACTGAGTTTGAAATATTTCGGTAAACACACTTTTGGCGAACATAGCGAAGTTGCTGGTATTTGATTTTAGCAAGCTCGAAAAGCTTCCTCGGACTAGAAGGATCTTGTAACTCCCTCTAAGGATCTCTCCAAGTGAGATCCATCGATTTTGGATCAAGCTTTGACCTAACCTAACCTAACTTGGTGATTTTCAAACACACTTTCGGGCGCCTTTCAATTTGCTTGCTTTTTTCAACGATTTGGTAATTAGCATGGAAAGGAAATTATTATTCGTATTTATTTAAGATGTTTAGCGTTTTTGAAGTAAGATACATAGAGTGCTGTATATTAACTGAACTCACAAAGCTTCAGAGAATTTCTTATCTACAACTTATGTTAGGGGGTTAGTTACACTGATTCGAGCTTTGGGTTAGTACGATTTCATACCAGCTTTCTCTGTTGTTCCCTCCAAACAATTACTCAAGGAACACCTAAGGATGTGAATACTTAGAACAAATCAGAGATGGGAAAATGTTAATTTTTAATCTTGCAAGGACTACATAGAAACAATTAATCATCCAATAACTCAGGGATTGATTTCATGATAAATTTAGATTAGGGTATGGTAAAAAAAATAGCAAAGCATTGGCACTGAAAAATTGAAAGGAAAACTATTTGTTGCTCCTCAAATATGGCGATTAATGAGCGATACAGATTTAGTCAACGTTATAACTGTTCCAAAAAAATTTAATTTGAAAATATATAAAATATACTATATTTTTCTCGCTCTTTTGACATTTCTCTTTAATATTAACGTGCCACTGAGAAAAAGGAGTGCGCGTAGCGTCGAGACCAATTGCGAAAGACTTCAAATCAGTCTCTCATACGTCGTTCTCAAGCGTTGGACATCTCTGTGACGTCGTTGTGGTGAATTCTGCGAAAAGGTCTTGACCTAAATCCTTACAAGATCAAACTGACGCAAGCACTGAAGCCACTTGAGGACCAGAATCGTCGTATGTACGTGAACTGGGCTGAGCAAAAACTTGAAAATGAGCCGGATTTTCATCGAAAAGTCATCTCCAACGATGGGGCTCATTTCAGGCTGATAGTCTTCATCAATAAGCAAAATATGTGTTATTGGTTGGGGAGATATCCAGAAGTACTCCATTAGTAAAGATTGCATCTCGAAATAAATACGGTTTGGTGTGGTTTATGGACTGGCGGCGTTATTGGGCTGTATTTCTTCCGTGAGTATCAATACCGACACGTTACTATGAATGGAAATCGCAACCGCACAACGATAACCGAATACTTTCGGCGAATTGGATGATATGGACTTGGACAATATGTGGTTCCAACAGAATGGCGTCACAAGCCACACAGCGAACACGTATCGGCCGATTAATGTTTGAAACCCGTCGAAAATTGGCTTCAGCGCTTGGACTTTTTAATTAAAATGTTTACTTTAATACTTGTTAACTCCCCAAAAATCAGTATAAAGTTTTCTCAATCTGTTACTTTCCAGATCTATATAAACTCGTGTATACTTTTTACCACGGTACGAGTAAAACGATTTCACACTTTCTTTCTTTCTACTTCTCTTCGAGCAATTACTCGCGGGACACCTCTGGCTGTGAATGTTTAGAACAAAGCAGAGATTGCAAACTATTATACATATGTATTTACATTATTTGCTTACTTCCAGTGTTATTTCCTACAACTTAATTGCCCATTTTATGTTACCCAATGCGCCGAAGAGGACCGAAGAGTACAGCGGGAAAGTCTACTTACACAGAAAATGAAGCATTTAAGTTGTTTTCGAAATTAATTATTAACCAGCAATGGCCACAAATAGAACAGGGAATAAGCGATGCGACAAAACCAGTAGAAAACGAAAACAGCAAGAACAACAAAAAACAGTAGAAAACAAACACACGCAAGTAGCAATGGAGAAAAACCGAGTGAAAACAAAAACAATTACAATAACAAATTGAAAGCAACACAAAAGCAATATAACAAGAGAGCAGGAAACACTGAATCACATACATACATACAAATATATATATTTATAAAATTATATACATGCATGTAGTATGTGTGTGCGTGTGTGCAGTAAAGGATCGACTAAAGGACGTGCTAAATACATTTCACCAAAGCATAAACGAAGGATAAAATCCTTTACAATTGCACTGTATAGTAAACTAACAAGCATGCAACAACATAAAAAACAACAACAACAATTACAGTGAAAAGAAAATAAGCACTAGATGAAAGAGAGCGGAATAAATAGGCTGTGCCAGGAAGCAAGGCGGCGAGAGGCGGGCAGGCGGGCAGGCGGACCTAAGTTTGTTGCGGCGAAGCGCGCTATGACGCGAGCACAGTGTAAATGAAAGGGCGGCAATGGACTTAATGAAAATGTTGCACTTTTCAATTCGACTTTTCGCAACAGTGAACATCTCAATTTAGACAAACACGCCAGCAACATAACAACGTTGACAAGTGTACACATAAATGCCACGCACACAGTCACGTTCATGTTTCACACATACATACATACACATGCAAGTAAAGTGTGAGTCGCAGGAGCAAAGGTGCGCTGAGGAAAGGGCCACTTGCGCAATTACAACGTGTCGCTGAAGTCAACCGCCTTGGGGAGGAGGGATTCAGGGGGTTTGCGGGGTAGAACAGCGGCAATTGCAGTTCAACAACTTCCAACTGTGAGGTGATTACGTATTGCGAACGATTAAAAGCTAGCTATGTTTCTAGCTGAAGTTGCTGTTGCCATTGTTGCTATAGTTATTGTTGTTGTTGCAGTTCTTTTATTGTATTTAAAGCATTTCCGTTGTTTGAGTTTTTGCTGTTGCCGCACTGCTTGCGCCGCTGTTTCGCTTGGACCGACTGCGATAGTCTGCACGCTGCTCACGTGTGAGCGGCGTTAAGCCCCGACCAAAGCCAACGGGATATACGACAAATCTCACGGCGAAGTTGCGAGTGTGCTGCCAAAGGAGTCTGTCCACAAGGAGGGAGAGTATGTGCAAAGCTATCACAACTCCACGAATATACACACCTACTATATGAGAATATATATGGGCGTGTGTGTGTGCGAATAAATGACAAACTTGTGTAATGAAACTTGCAAAGCGCACAAATAAGTTTTAAGTTAAAGCGAGTAAAATTACATTGCAAAACGATCAGAAGAAACTAAGACACCGAATCGAATGTCCGGCCAAAGCATTCAAGGCATCGCCCTGCAGAAGGCAAGCCAATATGGTGCGAGAGTCAATGAGCGACTGGGGACCATATAGGTTGTAAGCTTGCGAAGAGTTGTGAGTCACGTCATGGCAGGCAGTCAGCAGTGGAAGCGAAAAGCCAAGAACAATGACACAAACTGCATTACCTAACCGAAACGGACCACATACACACACCACAGCGAATCAGGCCAAACCAAAACGAACCGGTCCAAATGAGCAATCAAAACGATTGCTTAAACAACCGAATTGTGGTGGGAGGGAAGCCGGAAACGGAAGAAGAATATGCAACAGAGGTGGTTTGATAAAGCGGCGTGTTTTTTTTTTTTTTTTTTTTTTTGTTGATCTAAAACCACAAAAGTTTGTGATTAGTATTAAGAAAAGTGCCACTAATTATTTGAGGTCTGGTGTTTGAGGAATTTGTGTGGTGCTTATGTGGATAACTGACAGATATCGATACCAAAATCTTTGATAAAAAATATCACGGAATGTTATTGGCCAGCCGAAAAACTGTGCTGGGATTGATGGACAGCAAATTTTTTCTTTGTACGTGATGCGATTTTCAGGAAATTTGTGTTCCCTCAAGCTAGTGATTCACCATGAAGTTATTTGAGAGGTTCTTATGGAAAAACAAATGGATAAACTCAGATCTCTACTGTCAATAAGTGAACCTTATAAAAGAAACAGTCCTCAGAAGTGGTCAGTTTTGGTCGATAGGAGGTAAATTATGTTCTATCAGGATAATAATTCATCATGAGGTTAGTTGATAGGTTCCTATGGATCGTGAAAAATTGTTTTCAAGAAAAGCTAGTAAAAATCGAATGCGCTAATAATTAGTTTATGCTAACTATTCTAATGAACACTTTCAGTTCAATAACAAAATATTGGATTTATTTTTATTAGACCTTATAAATCGTAGAGGTTAAGAAATCCTCTAACATGAGGGTGGCGACCCCACAGATTTGATCATTGTGGCCGGGCTCAATATGATACTCCATTTAGAGAGAGAGAGAGAGAAAGATAGAGGGATTGGTAGGAAGGGGGAGAGAGGGAGAGAGAGAGTGACAGTAAGAGAGAGAGATAGGGAGAAATAGAGAGAAGGAGTGAAATATAGTTATGGAAGTAGCAAATTTTTTATTGTGTGAATGTTTATTATCGCTGTTACGCAGTTAGGTTAGATTCAGTTTTCAAAGTTATAATTTAAATTTAAAAATGTGCCAGTCATATCAGGTTCAGTTTCGATTAGAAAATTGGTTTGTCATATGCCAGCTATCATTCGAATAGTCGAGATAAATTCTAAATTAATGAAAACATTTGATGTAGTGATCGCATCTCTGACAGGCGAATACCTCGAAGAAAGCAGTAAGCTCTCAGAAACCTCATAAAACATTCAATGCTCGCTACTTGAAAGAGCTTAAAGAAAACCTTGAAGATTGAGAACAAGGTTAAAAAAGTATTTACAAAGCCACAGACTTATCGCACTCCACTCATATACTTACAATTATTTCTACATTCTATGCCTTCCTGCAGGTGTCAACCGCGCGTTTGCTTTCTCCTAACCCAAATCACACAGCACTGCTGAAGGTATAATGTCGACTGTCATTGCGCCACAGCACTTTGACAAGGCGTTCGGGCATATCAGCGCTCTTGAGTGTCCCTTTTCACCAGCACCAGCGCAAACGATGGCATCAGCAGCGCCAAAGCCAGCAGCAATAACGCCGAGCATCCACAGAGTGCAATGCCGGGTTGGACGTGCTTGGCCGCTGGCAACGCCACTGGACAATCTGTGACTTTCGTCTGCTCACAAAAATGTTGTAGCACGCTGTGGTTGTTGTGAGTGCTCGATGTTGTTGGCGTGAGTGCGAAAGGTCACCAGTAAAATTGCATGCATATTGTACAAATACTTATGTGTGTATGTATACTGGAATAAATGTGTGTGTGTTTGTGTTGCGAAAGAGCTCTGACTACATGGCTGACTGTGACATTGTTTTGACGACTCCGCTTGGTATATACGTATCTTACCTTCGGCAGCACATAGTTTTCGGTCTGCAGGTGTTGTCGCTTGTACTGTGCTCTTGTTGTTATTGCTGCTGTTGTTCTAAGCTATCAACGTGTACGAAAACTTAATTAAAAACTTTGAATTTCTTGCGTTTCTTCCACCTTTTTTCTCATTTTTATTAAAAAACATATCAAATCGTCAGCGTTGACGCGCAGACAGAAGTGTGTTGACTGCAAGTTCTCGCCTTCGATTGCGCTGTGAGTGGCATTTGGCTGTTGAGCTTTTTTGCGCTTTTTTGGCCAGCTGTAAAAGTAAGTAAGCATAAAGTAAAGCGGCTATAAAGGTGGTTGACACTGTCGTAAAAGTTGAAATTAAGTGGTTGTTAAGTAAGTTTAATCGTTTCGGAGATGATGCTTTAAGTATGGCCGATAAGCGTGTACCAGTTCGAAGGGTAAAAGGAAGTGCAGCGCATGTTGTCGGAGGTGTTTGCGAAACTACATGTCTAAAACTTAGATTTATGTATGCATCTAATTTGAGGGGAGTGGGCTTTTGACTTTATTGAGTTCTAATTGATGATCGCAGAATAAATTGGTGTATATCAATATTTCAGGGTTGTGATTCTCTCAATTCGATTGCGGTTGGGTCAGAGTCGCTGGAAAGGCGTGTTGAGTTTTTTAAGGAATGGATCGAAATTTTAGTGGCATGTTGGACTCTTGCTTCGGATAGTTAGACCACTATCGTGTCATTCAAGCAGAAGTGGCAGCCATTAAGGTAGCATCAGCTTAATTTCTTACAGGTACGGCTTCTTTTCGGGAGTTATGCATCAACCCGGATAGAAAAGATTCTGCATAGACTTTGAGCAGTTGAACGGTGAGATCCAAGCTACACAAGCACTGCATGACCTGACCTGAAGTAGCATCACACTACTTCTATATAACATTTGGTTGGGTGTCTGGGCAAAGCGTAAGAAGAGGTGCCCTTCCCCTAATCCCTTCAGAATGGGAATGAGTAGGTGTTTTTTTTTAGGAATGGAAAAATCATGAAGAGCTGGAGTGCGGGACTTCAGTCCGCTGGGCCCAACCTACTCCCAACTCCAAACTCTCCCACGAAACCACCTGAGTAGGTAATACTTCCTGTTAGCCTGCCTTCGTATGCTGTTGTTAGATCCATGGATTCCACGTGAATCCAGCTAGCGTTGGTCAGTAAAAAGAGCTTGTGTCATTGCGAATAGAAGATAAAAGGGTTGTTGAATTATTAGATGTGAGCCAAGTTTATACTATTCCATTTCCAAACTTTTCAAAGCTGTTGACAGGAAAACCATCTTTCTCCTTAACTATCAGGCTGTCACCAGACTAAGGTCGACGCTTCTCTGTTGCCATATTTTCTGCGAATCCGACGACGATATCATTAAAATTAATATTAGCTGCCTCAACACAATTGTGGCATGCTCCAGACGCTTTGTCGATATGCGACGATCCTTTTGATTCATATCTTGGAGTACTGGGCATTACAATAAACAGGCGTCTGTAGCTATTCATGTCCTCACGATTATCAGACTATTTACGAGATAAGACGTCGTTTACCATATTCGTCTTATGTCTAAAAATATGTGGGTGGATGCTCTGGAACATCATTCTTAACAAAAGTTCTTTTCAAATGAAAATATCTGCCTCGAACCTCGTGAACTTTGGTTTTGTACAACATTAACCCATATATTGGTTACAATATGTACTTGTACGTATATGTAATCAAATATTACTCATACCACACGTACCACCCATAAATAACATTAAAAGAAATTGGCCTACTTCTATTATTATAATTATAAAAGATTGTTATTTTTGGACCTTTTAACGGTTTTAACTTAAACCTAAGAGAGAGAGAGAGCTACCCTAAATGCAGCCTAATCGCTTAGACGGTTTATATAAATTCGGTGCTTTGAAAGCAATTATCTATGTTTACTCCGCTTCGCCATCGGCAACTGCAATTATTTACCGCTACTTTCGCATAAATATATAAATATATTCAACAGTTATACGTTATTTACTTACGCTCAATTTTATGTACATAACTTTACTGAACAAAATAAACAACAACAAAGGACATATTTAATGCGACAATTTATTTGCACAAATTGCTAATTGATGAAGAAAATGTAAGTTATTTCGATTTTACTGCATAATTTAGTTGCAAAAACCATTCGCAGCAATGTAAATAAGGCAGCACGCATGAGAAGGGCATTCAAAGCGGCCGCAAGCGATGCATTTCATTACCAATTTAATAACGGAAATGATATTTCAGTCGGCCTTATGGGGCAACTAATTAGACTTATGACTATCCGAAATTGTGGCGCATAATATTACCGGAAAACAACAACACCAAGTAGTTAATTACAAAAACAACAACAGCCAATACGAAAAACTACAATAAAAAGAACAAAAACAAGAACGAAAACAAAAACAACAACAGCCATAACAATAGCTGGAATAAAAGCGCAGAAACAACAACAACAGCAAAAAATTAAATCACAAAAACAAAAGTGAAATATTTAAATTTTCGCATAACCGTATTCAGCCCGCAGCGATGTGTTGGCCGAAATTATAATATCATAAATCACTGGATCATTGGCTTGGCAAGTGCAGTCACGGTGCGTGCCATAATCAGCCATTGGCAAGTTTTTCAAAAAGCTCCAATTTCATATATGCCACCAACACATATACGCGCACACAATTATGCTATGAGCATGTGCGTGCATATTAGGGTGAATCAAGTGGAATTTCATGAGATCAGCCTTAGTCATCAAAAAGTAACTTGGTTATTAAATTGAGGCGAGATCTTGTTTTGGCAGCAAGTTCAGGTGCATAAATTTGAAGGTGTTACGAGTACTTTGAAATTTCGAAAATAAATCTTTTTTTATATTTTTAATTACTTTGATATATCCAGCATATTTTTTTAAATATTCAAGGCAATCACAATAATAGTGTAGGAGATAGAACCTGTGGGAGTGCGTCTACAGATCGGCTACTCCAATCCTGGATCCTGTCTTTCTCAAAACATCGTTTTGAAAGTCGGTGCTCACGATTTCTCGGAAATTAATAAAGCGCTCTTATTGAAATTTTTGATTATTCTTCTATATATGATTACAACGAAATTGATCCAATTATTTTTTCTTTGTTTTGCTTTTTTTTCGGTTGCAACGAATTTTTCATATATTCATTGTCTGAGGATACGCACCACTTGTATGAAATTTTCAATATTATCATTAATGCCAATGATCCAGTTAGTGAGCCATGGTTCCAAAACGATCAATTGCGTTGCAGTTTCCTGGCGATAACAGCACTTAATAAAGGCGTTTTGGAGATGTGAAAAAAAAATCCTTCGATTTTTTCTACATTTGTACGGCGCCAGAGACCTCCGTGGTTGATAATTGGCGGACAAATGGATATCGGCTTCTTTTCATAGTCTAGTTGAGTTGCAAAGACTGATTTATGGATCCCCTGGTTTGGCAGCAAACACATATTTATCTAGGGACTTGTTGCACAGTTTCCAGAGAACCTCATTCAGCTCCTTTGTAGCACGGTGAGTTCTCTGTTTTGTTATATGGATTCCTGTTGATTTGTCATATATGCTGAAGTCTCTTCTCTCACATCTTTGTCATTACTTCATTGGATTAGAGTTGTCTGTCCCGCTAGTGATTTCTCTGTGTGGATATAGCTGCAGGCGTGCTCACGTGGGCAGCATTGTGTATGCGTTTTGGTTAGGGCTTACGCATTGTAGGCAATATCTGCCTCAGAGCAAATGGTGATAATGGGGTGCACATTATTTTCTAGCCATGTACAGTATTTTATTGCTGACGCCTTTGTCAAGAGCACTTGTGGATATGTTCATTGCGAGAACCGACATCGTATTAACCTTGAGCTAAATTGTGCTGTGGTCGATTGTAGGTCTAATCAGGTGAATGTGCGTAGTGTCTTGAGTAAGAACCTATCGATATAGCGAAATCAAGCACGTCTGGAATTTTCGTGAGGTCAGTTGGCCAATAAGTTGGCTTGCCGACTGAAAGACAAGTCAAGTCTTGGTTCCAAACACAGTTCAAAAATGCTCTGCCTTTGGTATGTATTTGTAAGCGTTGAGCTCCAATAAGGTTTTTTCGGCATTCTAGTTATCACCAGCAATGAATCTGTTTTTACCATTTTCAAAAGCATAAGCGCTGGTGTACGGTTTTAGCCAGAAACTTTGGCTACCAGGATCACCCTAATGTGCATACATGTGTATGGATGAGTGTGTGAAATAGTATACGCACATGGGCCGTAGGCCTACTAGCGCACACGCGTGCATAGTTGATATGCATATTCTTATACACACACATATACAAACTTTGTTAGAACTAAATTTTACGGCACATGGTCACAAAAAGGCAGCCGTTTATGCGTTAGTGTGCGTAGATACATGCATATGCCCACATGATGTGTGCATGTAGTGGACATTTAAACGAAAATAAACAGCAAAGCGTGAAATGCACTGTACGATTACTTTCGCTTGTGTGTGTAAGTGTGTCATACAGTCAAGTGGGTTTGTTTGCTAGTTAAACTTGTACACCTAACACACACACACACACACGTACATATATGGCATGCAAAATTATATGTACATATATAATATGTAATATGAGTTTGTGTGTGTGTGTGCATTGGCATTTAATGCATTGTTCTATGCATATAATTTCATGAAGGCGCTGTGTGTTTGTTTTTATTGCCTGCAACACTGGATGAAGCAGTAGATTGTGGCAGTCGGGGTCGTGTTTTTGTTGTTTTGTTGGTTTTTTTTTGTTTTGCTGTTGGCTAAATAATAATGTTATTCCATTTTTTAATAATGCATGACCTGCTTCGTTGCTTGCCACCGCAAGCGCGCACACACACATGCACAAGCATGCGTTAGCACAAGTACAAACCGTTGCAAGCACTCATACAAACGCACCGTTACTCGACAAAGTGCATGTGAGACCATACAACTGTTATATACAGAAGTAGATATGTGAGTATGTGTGAGGTTTTGACTGTGTGCGTGTGCCTTTGTGAGTATGTGTCAGTGTGTGCTTTAATGTTGCATTAAGTTGCAGCGGCAGCTAATGCCAACTGAATAATGCGAATGCCGAAAAACTTTGCCCCTGCAAACACGCATACATATGCAAGTACACATATATGTGCTCAACACACACACACATACATCAAACATACACATAACACACTTGTTTCTTCCAACCACTTTCTCATATACATACAAATGTGTGCTGCATTGAAGCCACCATTCTCACATACAAGCTTATTTCAGAGCCTGTGTGTGTGTGTGTGCGCCTGTAACCGCGCTATGAAAAGTGCAAATAAAAAATCCATTTTCGCATTTTCTCTTCGAGAAACATAATTTCTTGCAAGTAAAACATACTTAACCTCTCAAGGTTGTTGATATTTACATATAAAGAAATACGCATGTGTGCGTGTGTGTGTGTGTGTGTGGTAAGTAGTGGTAAGTGCACGTGCTGTATGCTACAAATATATATGCAGTTGTGTCTATGTAAATAGCTGGATTTACATGTGCAAGCATTTGAAGCGACCGAGGCAATATGTGGAACCCTTCCAAATGCCATAATATGGTGTATAATAACAATGGCAGCAACAACGAACAACGAACAACAACAAAAGCAATTGCGATTACTTTATCGATAGTAAGTAAAGTAAAAGTGGTTGCAACAAATCAGCTCCCAAGAGCAACTTTTTGGTTGCTGATGCTGCTACAACTACTGCGCATTAAACAACAACAATATAAACAACTTTAAAAACTAAGCGACGCACTTTCTTTTGAAAATGTGTGGCCAATAGCAAAAGTAGTTGAATAAGAAAGCAGCACAAAATTTTTGATTAAAGCGTGTGCCGAAAACGTGTTTGGACCAAGCATCTGTAAGGATTCCAAGAAAGGAGAGTAGAAGCGTAAGAAAGAAAGAAGAAAGGTAACAATGAGAAAAACAGTGAGAAAGATATACTGATACTAAGGACTCTAAGAACTTTAATAAGAATAATATATAGTCCTACCTTTAGTCGAATTAGTTGGATAATAATATTATATATATTATAATATTTAAATCTAACCGACCGCAATATTTTTATAAAAAAAAAAAAAATGAAAATTTCGTGACATCTTCAAATAGTTGTAAAACAAAAAAAAAAAAAAAACTCCTTCCAAGTCTCTAAGAATTGTATCTCAAAGTGTGAAATTTTATACAAATCGGTTGAGTTGTTCTCGAGTAATCTTGCCAATCGGCTTCAAGAACACAGTTTCGAGAAAAACGCATTTAAAAGCGACGCTCTGAACCTAGCTAGCCTTTAGAGCATAAGTTCTCAAAGCTGTATCTCCGAAACTATAACTCGGATCAACTGTTAAATTTAGGACAATTTTCCAGTAGTATAAAATTATAAAATTTAATAATTCAAAATAAATTCGATTTTTGAAACGTAGGATTTCGAGGCTGACGTTGTTGTTGGTGTTGCTGCTGTTTCCTAGATATACGAAGTTATCGACGACTTTAAAATTATGACTGTCAACAGTGATGTGGGATCCTAGTCGCGTGTGCGGGGACTGTTTGTTTGATGGCAGGAGATATTTCGTCTTGCCCGCGTTCACCACTAGACCCATCCGCTTTGCTTCTTTGTTGAGGCCAATAATATCAATTTCTTCGGCGTACGCCAGCAGCTGTACACTCTTACAGAGAATGGTACCTTCTCTATTTAGTTCTAAAACTCGAATTATTTTCTCCAGAAGTAGATTGAGAAAGTCACATGAAAGGGAGCCGTCTTGTTATGAATTTTGACGGAGTTTTTGCCCAACGTAAGTTTACTCAGCCATTTTCAGACATCGCGGCATAAAGGCAGCTCCTTTTCGTGCTGTCAAGAAAAAAAAAAAAAAAACTTTGAAATCGACAAACAGATGGTGTGATTCGATGTTCTTTTCACGGGTCTTTTCCAAGATGTGGGGCATGGTGAATATCTGGTATGTTATTGAATTTCCAAGTCTAAAGCCAATCAATCTATTGACGGTGCACACAGTGCGTTACCACTCTCTTTTTTGTCTGCAACTGCGTGTCTCGCTTTCCTATTCGATTCTCGGTATCTATCCGATCCCGCAAGTGTTGTGATCAATTGAAACGTGACGAGGCAGGCAGTCGGTATTTTCTCCATTGCGACATGGCACTCTTCATCGCTCAAGTTTTGCCTTTGCCAAAAACCAATGGTTTCCTTTGCAGCTGCATGTAAAAAGCTCGAGATATTGTCCCACAGTTCCTTTATACTGAGTTGCTGATGAGTGCTCTCAGAGAGCAGGAGTGCAAGTTGAGAATAAAATCGGTATAGATATTTCCCGGTCGAAAAAAAATCATAAATAGACAAAATGGAGTCGTTTTTTTTTAATATAATTGATTTTTAACCACATTTTTTCGTGGAGAACAATGAAATTTGAAATGTATCATAGCATTTGTCTCCTAGTAATCACTGCAGCAAACTCGAAAAATGCTGAGAAAAAAGATAAACCGATTCAGCCGATAGAACTGAGTGGCTACAATTAGCAGGCGTTAACTGAAAACTATTTGTAAAACTTCTGGAAAATTCTAAACACCATCAGACCTTGCTAAAAGTAATCAACCCATTACAAGATAATATTAAAATAAATAAATCTAATATTTTTTGACAAAAAGTTATGAAAATAGAAATCTACCGCAACTGATTGGAGTTATTATTAGATTCCCGTAACCTGCTAAGTGGCAACTAAATTTGGCGCATAACCTCAATTGTTGGGTTTCTTACAAAACTGCGAGTTCTCAAGTGTATTGCCACGAACTTCGTATAAATTTTGCAATGATTATGTATGTATATGTAAGGAGGGAAATATTTGTGCCATAACATATGTAATACACATGCAATAAAGTTTTGAGTGCGCGAACATTTCCAAATGAACAAACGCACACACACATAGAAGTGCGGCACACACTTGCGTGAGCCAGCACCTTGTGGCACATATTTCAGGTATGCCGCCATTTGACACTCACAAGGCCAACCAACGGTGTCGGTATAGAGATATTGCCAAAATGCAGCGGTTCGGAGATGAATGTCTGCCATTTGTTGTTGTTGAACATGTGTGTGAAAGAGTTGCTGCTGACGGTAATGATGATGATCACGTTAAATAAAGTTTGAAAACGCAATGTTCTCCACTGCACCGTTCCAGCATACGCTAAAACAAGCCGACACATGTGGTCGCTTAGCTGTTGCTGAGGGGTGTGTTCACTCCGCCCTCTCTTCGCTTAGTTGGCAGTCGGAAGTGCATGCCAGGTTTTTCTAAGCACCTGCATGTGTAAATGTGCGCAGCAAAGATTCTTGCCCATTGTGTGGCATTCTCATTTGTAGCGCTGCCTGCAATGCAACTGGCGGGCACACAGTTGCACATTTATGGAGATGATTAAGTGACCAGTTCGCTTCGCACTTAAAATGGCCAATTTGGTTGAAGACGGACCAAGGTACCTCTGCTGCTGCTGCTGATGACTGCAGTTGGTGATTTCTGTTTCTCCATTAGTCGGATGCCCTGCTGTGCTCTTTACTAGCGGACACTCGCTCAGAACAATGGCTGCCTATTTACTGCGTCTTGATGTCGGTGCTTGTGGCTATGGCTCGAGGATGCCCAGCTGTGCAGCGAAGTGCTTGCACTGGTACCAAGTTGCAGCATTCCTTGATAGCTGCATCATTAAAATTGCTTGTTGTATGGCCAATTCGTACAATAGGCGAAATGTTCACATATGTCTACACTTACATACATAAGACTACTATATGCTGTATATCGGTGGTTTGTTCATAAAAGTGTTGGTAAGGGTGGGTGCTTTGAATTCCATTTGAAAGTAGTAATCTGCCACAGCCCTTTGAAGTTTCATATCTCTTGAAAATTCGCTCTCTCTGTCTTTTTAGTCACATTAATATTTTTTTCTTTGAAATACTATAGTCTTAAAATTATTTAAATATGCTTTAATCGTTCGCAGTGGAGATCCTAATAATTGCTGGATTCAAAATTAAAATTGATTTAGACTTAAATATTGTGCATTTTGAAAGCGAAAAGCTAAAATTGTTATGCTCAGAAGGAAACAAATGTTATTCCGTCTGGCAGCATGAGGCCAAACATTGCCATAATGGAAAATTATTGCTTGAGTCTAGGCAGGAATTCAACTTGCTTTAATTTGGTGAGTTGTAGCATTCCCAAATATTAGTTTCACCCGATTTTAGGAGCCAGTAGTATAGCACGTATGCTACTTCAGACTCAACTAAATTCATAGCATAACCTTGGCGCCATGAGTATTCGGCTTTACCTTTGATTTGGCTGGTTGTCTGGGTTCACATATGGTATGATACGTTGCGTCAAGCGTTGTGCTAATGCATTGAATATCACCAGTCACAATCCGACACTAAAATGACTACTTTTTGTAACGTGCAAATAGTACTTCTGACAGCTAAATCAGCCTTCCATCGTCTCTTGTATTCAATCTATATGGCATACAATTTCATTGCTTTGAAATGTCAACGGTTGGTTTCAAAGATTTCAAAATGACTGCTTAAGTGACTTTGCGAGCTCTACTTATGTTTTGAAAAAATAATCATTGGGTAAAGCTTACAATTCCTCATATTTATATTTTTCAGACTGCTTGCGACTTTCTTAATTTTCTAAGCCAAAATCACCACTTTTAAATTGTGCATATCGTTTCTTAATAATAATAAAATCTTCTAAAGTATTTTCCATCCATATGAACTGAAGTATGCAAATCTTTTCTCACAAATCAAATAGAGAGCAACCGTGGCTAAGTTCAAAAATAAATGTCAGGGAAACACCTTAAGGTGCAAAACGCCTACTAGATGGTAGGAATCCATTTCTGGCTAAATGGTTTTGTCCATGAGCAAAAGAACTACTAAGAAAGGAAATCGTTAACGCTCAATGAAAACCGAATATTTTTGACCTGAATTGGATGATATTGACTTGGACTTGGACATTGGTTCCGATAGGACGGTGCCACAAACCACACAGCTAGTGTCAAAATGGATTTGTTGAAAACGAAATTTGGTGAACATGTTACCAACGACGATTGATGAACTTCGTACGAATGTCGAACGTGAAACTCCATCAGTATCGATTTATGCTTGAAAACCGTCAAAAATTTATGCTGAGTCCCGACTTATGCAAGCGTTTCCATGATTGCCATGCATGATGCAGTATCGGAATTCCGAATCAATCAATATCCGTAGGTGATATGTAAAACTGAAAAATTTATTATAATCTCTCTCTTAAATAGACATATTCATGTAAAAAGCTCAATAGTGCATATTACCTTCTCATCCAAATCATAATATTGTACTTTGATATCATATGTATGTATATCATATCCTCTTCCTTTGCTGAATTTATAAATTTCAGCAAGTCCATCTTTACTTGAATAAGCAGAGTAGTCATTAAATACGCTTGTGTGTATGTAATTCTACTAACAGCATATACCTATAACTAAAGGCTTTCATGTAACCATTGCAACCTGTGGCACTTCTTACGTGAAACAACTAAGCAAGAACAATGCGACATAAGTGCATATGAAAATGAAGTACTGCTCCTAACAGTGCAAAGAGCCACTCAACAATTAAAATAGCGACGTTAACAACATACTAACCAATCAAGCCAACGACCAACCGTCGAACCAACCAACTAACTAACCAAACAGGCTGTTAAAGAGCGCCGATGAGCAAACAAACAATAGACACAACGAACAGGCGAACGAATGAACAAACGAAAAGCTGTACACTCCGAGTGCAGCACTCAGTGGCTCGTAAGTTATTTCCGTTTTGTGTAAACACCACTTATGTTATTGTCGAGCATTTCCGGCGTTTGCCTGCTGGCGTCCCCAAATACCAAATGAAGTGCATGTCATATGTTTCTGCACATACACCAGCATGTTCATTTACCAGAAATTTGTATGTTTGTCTTTTCGGTGACATGTGACATGCTATTGTTGCTTTCTTTGTTTTTGAGTGAGTAGGAATGGCTTGTCTAATTGTTTAGAGTGTTATATAGGTGACTTAACAGCCGTTATTTTAATGTTAACAGTATTCATTTGATGAGAGTACTCACAATGTTCATTTCACTGTTAGATTGACTCAATTTTGTTCGTCGTTGTCGGTCGTAAAAGCATTAGCTTTCGCTCAGTGAGAACTTTGTGAGTACTAGTTCAACGTTAATAATACTTGCTCTCAATGGTTGAGCTCAATGGTACTCTACAGTAAATGTAAATAGACATACTTTATATACATCTAATTAAAATTATTAAATATTTGGAATGGATAATATAACTGGCCGATGTGAAGGGAATAGTTAAATGTTAGAGAAATATGTAAATATAAAGTTTATATTGAAGAAAATGTCAGATTTGAGAACGTGAAATATTCTAATGTTAGTTATCAGCAGGGAGGTACACGATGAATGTGTAGTAGTGGTTGCACCACAGCTATGATAACCTTCCATACCAGAACGTGATTTTAAACGGTCAGTTTATTTATGCTATAGGGAATTTCTTGAAGATTGAACCATTGTCTAGAATAATAGACTACGCTACATTTCGTGTAGATATCTCGAACAACACCAAAGTTTTCCAAACAAATACTGTATTTTAACAATAAGTATGATATACTATATAGTAATAAGATTTGTTTAATTTATTCGAGGATTCTACCTTTGCTTTGGGCAATAATCCATGCCTAATTTCACAAAGATAATTTTTCAAATAAAATAGTTTTTTATTTCATCTTAAATTTGATAGTTTAGTTTGTATGAAAAGTATATGCGATAGTAGTTCGAGATCAGCGATTAAGACAAGTTGGAAGATTCTTAGATAGGATAGGGTGCAAACTTTTAGATCGATATATCAAAAACTGAGGGATGAGTTTGCGTATAAAGGCTGAATGACAGACAAACGGACATGGCTAAAACAAGTAAACTCGGCATGCTGATAATTATAAAATACATAAATATTTTACAGAGTCTTCGACATTTGGTACTTTTTTGCTAAATTTTAAGCAAAAGTACTGTTATGCGTGTCCGTGCAGGCAGACTTAACCAAAACATAATGTTATATCCTTACAGCGCTGGAAGAATAATAACCATGAACCTTCACGGCAGAGTAGTAGAAACGAAAACTATTATGGCTGAGTATTCCATATATTATGCTGTAAAATTATGAGAGCTGCAATGTTGTCAGGGAGTAATGAATTCTTGGTATTTTTTGGCTTTTCTTTTAGTAACAGTACTGAGCCTGTTCATTTTAATTTTCAATCTTTTACCGCAATTGGTATTACATACGGTCTAACGGAAACAACGGTACTGCGAATATACGCTGATGTCGAAATATATAAAATTTTATAGCAATACTTATAATCAAACTTAAACTTACTTTATTTATAGGAAAATGTTAATTACGGGCGCATAAAATACGGAACACAAATTACGAAATAAATATGTTATGATGTGTGGAGACTGAGCTTTGACATTGTTCCAATATTTGGTATAAAAAGCTAACTAACATAGACAAAAAGTAGCTAAAAATATTTATCATTGATATATGTACATACATACAAATTTATACAACGAGTAAATTTATATGTATTTTAGTATATTCGTATTAAGTTATTTGCGCAAAATTGTATATAATTTACTGCAGTTCCTCATCTTAAATTTCTTACCCTTAAAAATTTCCGTATGATAAGCTTGATAACAGAACAATGTGCTTTTTGTTTGTTGAAATATACCCTTGATTCTAAAAGCTTTTCAGTGAGGTGGAAATTATTTTCTACGATATTTCATTGAAGGAGTGTTTGTTTCGTCAAACTCTCTCAGATAAATGGGGGTTATTTTCTCTTAAACAGCCCTTGCGTATAACCGTTGCGAATGAGAGAAAAAGTGCAACAAGTGGTATTGATAGCAAAAGTAAAGTAAGCGAATACATATAAGTAAGTTTAAAATCTAGAAATCTTTCTTAAAAACAGTATATTCAAACCAATTCTGATAGCTTAGGAAATTTTCTAAACACGAACAAATTACATATTTTTCAAATGAGGGTGTTTTAATTGATTTGATGAATTGAAGTATTTATTTATCTTATTCTTTCTCAAATACGCAATAAAATAAATTACTACAAATAATTGAATTTAAAACTTTCAGATACAGTGTCTGATGCCTTAACCAATATTTTTATATCACTTGTTTTCGAAAAGACTACCGAAATTTTTAGAGTCCTCACCAGTGAGATCCAGAGTGCTACATCTATCTCGTCACAAATATATCTTGCCTGACAAATCAACGACAAACAAATTTAATGCTTGAAGCAACCAATGAAACTTAATGACCATTGGCGAGATCAAAGAGCACAGCACCGCCAAATTTATTGAACTTGAAGCCATTATCCAGCCCAAATGTTTTCAATTACTCCAATACGCGCCGTGATCATTTGTGTGTATACAGGTATTTTAAGATTTAGCCGAACACATTTTGTTTTCTTTTTACCAAAATATTTTTTCATATCAGCGGAATTATAATATAATAATCATGTTTAGGATTACCGTAACAATATATGGTTTAGTAAAGATGAACTAATTATCTTACCATTAAATTGAATGTTTTTTTCGATAGCTTCTTGCAATTTTGAAGGTAATTAAATATTATATTTAGAAAATTTTTCCGTAATTTGATTTTTGCAAGCTTCTGTTGAGACAAATGTTTTTTTTTTATTTATTTATTAAATGAAAAATAATTATCCAATTATTATTTTACAGAGTAAGAAGCACTAGCTGCCAGGGTTTACGGCTTGAGACAAATGTTTCACTAGCGAATACAATCGCCATAGAGGCGAATATTTAGTATAGATATAACGACAGCGCTCACAGTAAGGACATAGCATGGGTTTAACATTTTGGGGCCATCAACTATTTGTTATTTTTGGTGAAAACTTAACTTACGCTGAACCGACTTTGCTCACCGACTTTCCCTTCAAAAAGTAATATTTTATCAGCACGTGACTTCCTTTTTAAAGCATTCTTTCATAATAACAAAAGTTGTTTCACTCAAAATGATATTATTTCGAAAGATCATTTAAAAGATGTGTATGTCAAATTAATACACGCGCCTTTTGAATGTTAGGACTAACTAATTAGTATACGTCATTAATTACAGTTGTACGATCTATGTGTCAGACCGTGGACTTTTCATTTGATCTGTCAACTCCATATCTATATAGTTTAGTTTTAGGGGATTCAAAAGTTTTAGGGGATTGAACAAACCTATTTTGCTCTAAAGAAAAATTGCTGTTATAAAATAAATACCTAATGTTTTCATGACCAAGAACAATTTTTTGTTTATTTAACCATACGAAACCACAGTTAACAACACAAATGAAGGGAATAAAACATAAAGAACAAAGTCATATAGTGAAAAACTTACTGAGGTCTGACGGACTATGCCATAAGTGTAGGAGGGACTTGAGCATATTCTTATTAATAAAATAATTGTTTAGCTCCCAGAGAATGATATATAGTATGTATGTTACCTCGAATTCTGGTTTGTTCAAGCTACATGAAACAAATTAGCTTTTATAAAAAGCTTGCTTAAACGTAGAACTAGTTGAAAGACTACTTGAGTATTAAAATGTACCATCGAGCTTAGCTAGGAAAGCTGTGCGCGATTTTTAAGCAAGTTTCGGAGGAGCTTTTAGCATTTGTAAAAATAAAATAACAATTATTTTTTTACCGACGGGGAATAACAAAAAACGTGACGCTGGTATGTTGATCGGAAAAATTACTTACATTAAGGCATGGCTTACACAGTTTCGTTCAAAGCGCGTACGTGTGAAGGGCTACGAATGTTAACCATTTTGAATATTGTTTCCATAAAGACTGAAACAGAGTTAAAATGATTAAAATTACAGTGCTTGTTTTAATTTGGGCTGCGACAGAGGCTAAAGGTGTGAAGTTAGCAAAAAGTTTTACGAAACATTGTGAATGTGTGATTTTTATATTTGAAAAATGATAATATTTTGTACGTTTTTTGTAGATGAACTACCGGAACGCATAA
>NW_017534408.1:111529-114270 GCF_001853355.1 Bactrocera latifrons
CTTATGATAAAAAAAGCCAATACTTTGAAACTTAGGTCTTTCTAGTGAAAATTTATTAATTATATAAAATAAGCTTAATTAGTTTTTTTGTGAGATTATTGTGATAAATTTACCTTAATATACTATATTTTGGAAATATAAACATAAATATTTATTAAAATAAATTTCCGTTTTTTTATTTTATTTTTAGATTTGCTTTTTTACCCTTAATATATTTTGTACGCCATAGAACGCTGTGATAACAATTAACTATTCATTGACAGCTCATCGCGCTATCAAATTTGTAAATAAATAGCAAGTGACCCTAGTTAAGTGTGTTATTGCTTAGGTTGATTGTGCATTTTGTAAATCCCCGCAGCTAACAATAGTGCTTGTCGTTTCGACATTACATCAACATAGTTCACATTAATGGACTCGGCTTGTTATGTACATATGTATATGAATTGAGTATTTTATTGAGTTATGAGAACATACTGTAATGGATTTTTCGTAACTTATGTKGTGCRAATATTCCATATACTRCGKTGATTAAAYTGAAAGGTAAATTTTGTCCATTTCATCTCCCTCAAATCAAATCCTTCCAACTGCAATACACTTATGACAACAAATTTTCCAGTCATCATAGCACTTTGAAAAATCCTACGTCGTGATTTCTATCAGAAACTTCTTCGATTCAGTTTTTATATTCTGAATTGAGTCAAAACGGTGTCGTCGGATTAGTCATGTGARTTTTCTGACTTGCCAGAAGTTACAGGAAGGTATATAAATCAGTYCTAAGCGGTAGTTGCGGTGGATTCGGYACGATTTTAGTTGAAAATGTGGCGAAATGATCAAGAGTAAMCAATGCAGTATGAGATGGTGCATTATCTCACATCTTTGTTCAATAAATTCAGACGTAGTAAGAATCGGAGAATTCACTTTTAGAGCCTCGAAAAACGACGAGTATGTCAAATACCAATGAATATTTTGACGAAAAATTTAGCATTTACAATCTCTAATTATGGCTAAATACCATACCATTTATAGATTGATTTTCAAAACTTTTGACCATGGTTAGGTACATTCTTATAAAAATATACTCCCCACTTATACAGATTCCTTAACCTTACCAGCAGACKGGCAAGYTCATCGTGTGCAGTCCGCTCGGATGACCATCGTTTGCACTTGATATGATGGAGCCATTTTAACATCTCTWAACACTACTTCAGATTGTTGTTGTTTTTGTTCAAAAGTGAACTTGTACGGTACCCACGTTTCACAGAGCTTTTTTCATACTTAAAATATACTTTCCGTTGATATATTTTGGCCGTTATCAAAACTTTTTTGTGGACGTTTTTGATGTTCTCGGCGATAACAACCTYTTTAAGACGTCTGCTTTATTTCCCGTTTTCGGTGCTCATTTCGCCTCGTCTAAACTTAGCTTACCAATCCACGATGGTTGATTTTCTCGGATCAGCGTTAATATTTTATCGACAAGCGAATTTCTTGTTTATCCATTTTTTTCACCATWACTCTTAACTTAACTACTGTTAACTTCATAACAATTTTGATTAGTTTTAGTTGATACAAACAACCTGACCTAACTATTCCACTCTAAAGCAAGATGTTGCGAGAGTGTAAAAAATTGCATTATAAAAAAAACCCAAAGTTATCATGCCTAAGAAGATTTTTTAATGATATGAAAGCGCAGTTAAAGTAGGGGTTAGGGTTTCAATGTAAAAAAAAAAAAAAATTATAATTTTTTTGCGAATTTATTTCTTCGATATGGATTGAGTAATTTGTACATTATTGAGTACATTTTTGATAATATGGTAATTTTTTCATGCAGAAATATTGAAGCATAACAGTAACAAAAGAGGATAATAAAATATAAAGATCAAAGACTTATGGTCAAAAATTTACTGAGGCTTGATGGGCTGTGCTCATGTTCTAAGTGCATTCGGCATTTCTTGTTAATAAAATAATTATTTAGCGCCCAGATCGCGATATGTGTATGTATGTTACCTGTACTTCTGYTTTATTTGACTTATGACCAGAGCTTTCCATGCAAATATTGTAATTTTTGCCGACTGCATTGATGCATATATTTTTTTAATGATGCAGTTTAGCTGAATGCTTTAGGTTTTTGTTTCTCTTATCAGGTGAGTATTTTTGGTATTGATCAAATAATGTAAAAATAAATACAACTGCTTACTATAATGCCGAAGTGTTTAGAGATATTGTGTGCTATTAGCTAAAGAAAAGAGCCRTTGCAGCCGGTTTGTTCACGCCACATAAAGCTTAAAATTATACTCAGTTGAGCATTTACTTGATTATTAAAGCTACCATCGAGCTTTGTACAATTCTTTAGCAAGTTTCAAAAATAAAGTAAAGAAGATACTTCTAAGTAGTACATTGTTACATTTTGCGCGAGTAACAGCGTATTTCTATTTGCCAACGGGGAATAACAAAAACGTGAGGCTGGCATGTTAAGCGGAGAAAAGATTTACACAGTTTCATTCAAAACGCGTTCATGAAAAGGCCTGCGACTGTTGACAACTTTGACACGGCTTTGATATAGACTGAAACAGTTTTGAAATGCTAACAATTTCAGTGTTTGCTTTAATTTGGGCTGTGATAGAGGCTAAAGGTGTGAAGTTAGCAAAAAGTTTTACGAAACAGTGTGAAATGATGTGCTTTAAAATAATACAGATAATTCGGAATAGGAACCTTTTTTGCAGTGATTTTTATATTTGAAAAAT
>NW_017534408.1:115835-154380 GCF_001853355.1 Bactrocera latifrons
GCCACAGATGCGCCGGGGATTTATACGAATGTGGCAAAATATTTGGATTGGATTGAGCCCATTTTATGGCCACATTTTATAAGAAAGAATGAGGGCTAAGTATGGAGATTATGAGGAGAGGCAATAATGTAACAGGAATTTTGTTGCTGTTAAAATTTATGATTAAAACAAATCTAATTAATTTTTTTTGTGAGATTGTTGTTATAAACATGCCATAATATACAAAATTATTAAAATATGTAAACATGTATATTTTATTTATAATATTCTTCTGTTTCTTTTATTTCAATGTTCAGTTTGTTTTTTTTACTTTTCTCATAACTTGTGTGCCACAAAACACTGTTATAGCAATTAAATATTCATTTCGTTATCAAATTTGTTAATCAATAGCAATTGACCCTCCATAAGCTGTGCTATTCTTTAGTTTCATTGTGTAGTTAGTAAATCCCCGCAGCTAGCAATAGTGCTTGTCGTTTCGACGTTACATCAACTCTGTTTGCATTTATGGGCTTGACTTCTTTTGTATATGAGTTGAATATTTTATTGAGAAATGCGGACATGCTGTAATGAGTTTGTCATAACTCATGTTGTTTGAGTGAAAAAATGACAAATGCGAATACACCGTAGAAACGATTTTCGTAGTGTACTTCTGCTAAATTTTCAAGTTGATCCGGGTAATGGTTTCGGAGATACATCCTTCTAGCGTTTTGCTCGAAACTGTGGTTTTGAAGCAAGATTTCTCGAGAACTACTAAACCGATCTTCATAAATTTTACATAATTCTTTGTGATACAATTCTAAAAGACTTGGACGAAGGACTTGTAGTTTCGATTAAAGCTATTTGAAAATAATCTCGCGTAGTCTAAGTTTTTTTGTAAAAGAAGGTCTTGCAAAAATCCATTTTTCAGTTTTTTTCCTTCGTCCGAGTTCTAAGTTAAGGTTTTACCAAAAATAAGATTTTTCCACTTGAGATGATCCTGTAAGGAGTTATCCTGGCATGGCGCATCTATTTTTCGGTGATAAAGACCGAGCTTAAAATATATTTTTACAAAAATATTTTTCCGAAAATGCTCATTCGTCAGAAACGCTGATATCGCACCACTATTGCTATAGCTGCCAAACAAACCGAACGACGGAATCAAGTGTTTGCTTGGAAAGCTTTTGTATTTGACAAGATATCTTAAAATTTGGCACATATTACTTTCTAAGACAATTAAACAATACCTGCGAAAAATTTTCAGATCGGCCCACTGTATCGTATGACAACTACGAACAGAACGTTAAAAATTAAGTTCTCAATTGACCACTGGGTTGTGGAACTCACAATTATATTAACATAATCATTTACAAATACTGGTACAGTTATAAAAAATTTGTGGATTTGTGGATTTCCTTACGCTATATGTGTGAGCTTTCAGGGTTGCCATATTTTTAGCATCCACTTTCAACATTAGGTTTATGAATTCGGTTCAAGAGCAAACTGAAAGCTTTAAGTGCAGGACAGCAGCTTTTCTTTTTAAGTTTGGTGTGTGAACAAGGATATTCCTTGAATGAAGGTGTTATGAAAGCTCTTTTAACTGGTGCACCCATTGAAAAGAAATGAGGAAATGCATATTTAAGAGATGAATATTGGTAAAGAAGTGATAAGCTTCCAGAAGTGTACAGTTTAAATCTAATTTTGTAGATGCATTTGACTTTTAATATTTGTAGAAATATTACAGTTATAGATTTGAAACATTACGGCATGTATTTGAACTATAAAATCATTACTCTTGCACACTGTGTGAAAATGTTCATTGGACGCTGATAACGTAGATGAAATATATTTGTATATACAAGTATATACTGTTATGTATACAAATTTAATATATTTGTACGTTAGTATGTAAAAATTAAATTTTGTTTATAATAAATATTTTATTGGTGTCAATCTTGTATTATTCTTATCATATTTTTGAATCGGAAATCCCACGCTTTAGCTCCATAAGCTTGTTCAGTCTCAATGAAATTGTGTCGTGCAAATGTTGCCTCGTATTAATTAACTTTTATTCTCAATTTTATTAGTCATAATTCAGAAAAAAAAAATCGTAAAATGCTTTTGGAAGTACTTCTGCTGCTAGGAATTTGTGCCAAAACACTAGGTTATTACTTAAGAAACCTATAACGTTCATAAAGAAGCTTAAAAACAAATAATAAATTTCAGCGCAGATGCCGGATCGCATCATATTCCCTGATATCGATGATTTCGAAAGTGAATGTACTCTGTCGGATGGAGAGCAAGGCATGTGTCGAAATATCAGATACTGTCCGAGTGCCTTAGATTCCAGAGAACGCGTAAAAACCTGTTATTTTGAGCGCTCGGAGCAGATCGTTTGTTGTCGCGACGTGCCCAAGGAGTATGCAACGACGAGGGGTATTTACTTTTGTCATTAAATTTTTATCAAAACTTTTGGCAGCATTGTGTAGCGATATTTAATTAAATTACAGAAATATTTTCCATTGAAAATTTTCTTACTAAATACAAATTACCTCTTTCAGCATGTTCTAGTTATTATCCCCTAGTCGACCAAATGGTTAGCGGCCTTAGCACACGACCTAATGAATTTCCATATATGGTAAGTAAAAATATAGACAATATAAAAACCTAGGCTCATATGTAGGCTATATATATAAGTGTTTTCATCTTTAGATTGCTTTGGGATTCGAGACAATGTTATCTGACCTTTTTGAGTTTAAATGTGGTGGTGTTCTGATAGCGCCTAATTTTGTGTTAACCGCAGCACATTGTGCGCGGATTGGCGGGTATGTAATGATACTTGTAACCGAAATAATATATATTAAAAAAATATTTCTTATTTAAGATTTTTTTTTATTATTTTTTAAATTTATTATATATATATAAGGATTTTTTCCTGCACCGAAATTAAATCCGCTTCATCAGCGTTTTTAATAACTCGAAATKTAAAATAAACACTTAAATTGAATTTTTTCAAAAATCCCAATTTATAATTTAACCGAAAAACCTATATTCCTAAAATTTTTTCATTAGACATTTTTCCCTTCTTCTCTCATTTTAGCGCCACACCTTCGGTAGTATTACCCGGTGGCGGCAGTCTGACTGACTACTCGGTGAGAAAGCATGAAATTGCCGATGTTCTAATACACCCGGATTATGACCCGAAGAAAGCCTACAACGACATAGCACTGCTTAAATTAAAACAGCCAATAGTGTGAGTTGAAACTCATATTATTAAATATTTTGTATAAATTAATTGAATTAATAATCTTTTTAAATTATTTTCAAAGAAATTTTCAACCAGCTTGCCTCGGCGCGACTGCTTTATTGGACAATGAAAACATCACGGCAATTGGTTATGGTCACACGCAGTTTGGTAAGACCGATTTTGTACTATTAGATTATAGAAGCTGTCAAGGGTTAGAAGAGGAAGAGACTAGAAAACATCTTCTAAGCGGATGTAAGGCTTTGTGTAGGAAAAGAATCGCAACTATCCGTTGAGAGTCTTCTGACCATGTTTCCGAGGTTGCACAAGAGGTTCAGCGAAGACATAATACAATGTGCAGATTTTAGTTCCGTTTCACAATGGCCTTCCCAAAAGCCTTGGTGTGTCGTCAAACATCCACTATATCTTCGTACCCACCATCAAGAGCACAGTATTGTTCAAAGGGGATAATAGAGTGAGCGGACTTTATTTCTGGTGGTTCAACAATGGCCTTCTCAAAAGCCTTGGTGTGCCGTCAATCAATCTATATCTTCAATCACTATATCTTCTTGCCTATCTATGTTAGAAATTTTTTTTTTTATTTGATTTTGGAGGCTTCCTAAAACAAAGTCGTTTTTTGTGAAAAAATTTACACTTCAGAATAGCTTAAGAAAATCAAATTTAAGGTCAAATCTCGTATTTCTTCGAGCATTACCCGATAATGGTGGCAAAATTTGTAGTAAAGAGACCAGCCGTGTGAAAATAATTCTGCTCTCAAAGTAAGATTCTGAGAACCGATTACAAGTTAAATTTGTTATTTCAAATACTTTCGTATCTATGGAAACTATTTACCGTATCAACTAGAATTTTCGGAGAATATATACATATATGGTATATATAAGCAAAAACATAGAACTTTGAAATTCAATCAATTCATATATAGAAGTATGGATTTATTCCTCTCTGCTCCTCTGTTCTTCTGATATTATCTCCATTGCT
This sequence comes from Bactrocera latifrons, assembly GCF_001853355.1. Lineage (NCBI taxonomy): Eukaryota > Metazoa > Arthropoda > Insecta > Diptera > Tephritidae > Bactrocera > Bactrocera latifrons. Next base: position 120,055 of record NW_017534408.1, read on the forward strand.
TATGCTCATAAGTATTAAGTACTGGAAACAATCTTTTATCCTCTTCAAGTGGATGGTTTTTATAGATACATTATTCTCTAACTTTCTTTTAATTGCAAATCTTTACTTGATAGATATTTAAAGAATCTTTAATTTTGAACAGACCTTGTATGTATATACCTATACCCATTCAGTTCTACTTCTAAACCCTCTTCTCAAGGTGGTCGGTCATCCGATGATCTTTTAAAAGCTTATTTATTGGTTGTAAGCAGTAAGGCGTGTCAAAAGTTTTATAAAGACTCCGTTGAGTTGCCAAGAGGACTTATGGATACTCAGTTCTGTGCACAGGATCGACAGTTTGGACGTGACACCTGTCAGGTAAGTTGGTGTAAATGACAACAATTAAACATTTTTATATTATCGCTGATCTGTTTTTATAAATTTAACTGCTACAGGGTGATTCGGGTGGACCTTTGATATTGAAGAATATACACATACCCTATGTGGTTGGCATAACATCCTTTGGTTTGGGTTGCGCCACGGAAGCGCCCGGCGTTTACACACGTGTATCCAAATACCTTCACTGGATCGAGCCGATTGTGTGGCCGAATTGAATGATATTCTTCTCTGGTGTTTTCAAAATTTTATGTTTCGCATTAAAAATATGCAATTTTTATAATGTAAATTAAATTTATAAAACTATTTTCTATAAATATAAGTTTCGCAACTGTCTAGTTCGTATAACTCCTCCAAACTGTGTTCTCAATCCAATCCAAGTACGAGTATATGCGTGTATAGACTCCAGGGTTTTGACTGCGGCAAAGCAAACCGAACGAAGTGATGCCGATCAAATGATAGTGTACACGATTTCTGCGTCGCCTTCCTCTAATATTATACTGCAGCGGACCGCCGGAGTCACCCTATGGAAAATTTTTGAATTAAATATCAGTTCTGCATTCTTCCTTCTAAAATGTGATTTGGCTTACCTGACAAGTATCGCGTTGCATTACAAAATCTTGTGCACAAACTTGACTCTTTATTATGCCGCGCGGCACTTCGTCCAGCTGTGGCAGACGCTGATTGCAATCGCTGTTCTCCACAATAGTCAGATTGAAGTCGGTAAGTAGCTGGGTGGGCGCTTTCGCAAACGAGGTGGCTCCAAAGCCCATGGCGAAAGCGGTGTGTATCGGTAAATCAGGATGTGTCCACAATCTGATTGGACGTACAAACTCGGTGAATCTGTGAAAAGTGCGTATATATGTATGTACAATTATTTTTTATATACAAAAATTTTACTTACATAACACTTGCATTTAAGAGTAAAAGCGCGATGTCATTGTAATAGGTCACGCCATCGTATTGTGGATGCGTGTATATACTTTGTATGCCAAATATTTGTGGTCCAAAATGTTGTGCATTCACCTTAAGATTGATTTCCCCGATGCGCGCCACCGTCGGTACTTCACTGTAAGTCAAAATAATGTTGAAAAGATTTTTGTGCAAAATGAGAAATTATTATGTATTGGGAGTAATAAATATACTTATAAGGTCCAGGGAATTTCTCGGAAAAAAAAATTTATTACGATGAACTAAGTAATAAGGATTCAGTCTGGTTTTAGTAGATTTGTTATGAACATGCACTATTCGCTACTATTATTTCAGGAATAATAAAGGACTCAGAGAGAGCATGTTAAAGAATGATTCAAAGTTAAAAACCAGCAGTTAATTTTGAAAAAGATTTGAATATTTTATTTAGGTAGCGAGCTGCGCTAAATGTGATCTCAGCCTATGAGATTAAATCGCTATAAGTGGAGGAGTGCATAGGAAAACTGCAGAGTATAAGGGGTAATCGGCAACGAGTTGGTCGTTAAATGGAACCAGAACAATGTATCGTTGGCGGAAGAGAAAGGTACGCGCCATGCGAAGATGCTATTAGGATTTCACAACCAAGAAAGGTTTAAATTCATGAGTAACTTCCTCCGAGACATATTCCGGCCAGAAGTCGCTCTCTATACTGTGAATAAAAATCTCTAGAAATATCTTCCAACATGTGTCATGGAACCGGGAACTCCTGAACACTTGTTTCTAGATTGCACAGCAATTTCTAAACACAGTCTCAAATTTCTTAGATCCATTTATAAGGTTAGGGATCACATAACCTCAATAGCTCCTATCAAGTTCCTGGAACTTATCAGTGGACTGGACCTTCGGGAATATGAGTGATAGAGGAGATAGCACAATGTATCTTAGGTTGCGTTTTAAACATTATTTAATTTCTATTATATTTAATTTCTGTGTAGTCAGCTGAATAGGCAAATAGGATACCGATACAAGTTAAAAGCTTGAGAAAGCTTTCTTTAAGTGAAATCTTTTTTTCGTATGATGGAATGTTCTTATGTGTTAGCATATATGTATATTTTTAGCTTACTCCGTTATATTGGTACAATGCGCTGCAGTTATTACGAAGGTCTCACTTATCAAACTGCCGCCGCATTTGTAATCATAAGTGTGGTCCTCCCTTTCAAAGCCCAGCGCTGTCTGTAAACAAGAGAGTGAGAGAGTTAAATTAAAACTGAAATTAGCTAATCATTTATTCTTATTAATATTGTTTGATTAGAAAACACTGTTTGTTCTATATTTATATGTAGTGATTATTAAAGAATTTAGTAAAGGGAAGAGGTTTCCCGTTTTTGATTTATTGTGGGAATTTTACTAAGAATGTGGATTGATAATTAAGTGTGTTTCAACAGAAAATCTTATTTATAATGAATTTCTTCCATAGTTTATATAAATAAACTTTGAGTTTATTCAAACCGGTTATCCCGGAGCGGTCGGTTGAGTTTGTTGAATAGCCAGAATTCACATGAAGCTCAATCCGACGGCACGATATTGTTTGAAAATTAGGCGAAAAACTCACGAAGAATCAATTCAGTGTGCGACGGTACATTCGGCATTATCGTGGTGCAAAAACCAAAAGTTGTCGGCTTATAATTCCGCATAACACTTGGATAGTTTTAATTGTTGACAATTTGACCGGTTATAATTAATTCGGAGTGCACCACACCTCGACACCCGAAGCAAAATGTCAACATAACCTCGGTTTTTTTTGGATTCGGCACACCGCTGCCACGATATCCGTTCGATTGGTCGTCTGTTTCCGGGTCTTAAGCATTGATCCAAGAATAATCACCAGTAGTAATACGTTTCATGTTTCAATGGTTTTCACTAAATCTTCCGCTATTCAAACGGTGCCAGTAAGATCTCTGACTTATAATCGTCGATTCTGAAGCACCAATTCCTTTATTTTATTGACGTGTTGATCATCAGTTGATATTGATGGCCGTCTTGGACGTGGTTAGTCGTCAACGCGTTCTCACCCCAATCAAAGTTCAAATATCAAATTTCTATTGTTCCAATATTCTGAACGTTTTGATACCAGAAAGTTCATTCCGAACACAAAATTTATTTAAACTTCTTTGTTGAATACATCAGTCATAGTAAAAGTCGCCGAATGCATTTTATGTACTTCAACGCTACTTTATTATTTTGATGTGACCTGACGGTCATACCAACCTAGAAAAAAAAAGAGTATTTCGACAAAAAGTCTAACTATCTTACTATTTGCTGCTCACAATAGCAGAGTATAAAATGCCATACAAATTTCTTTCTCTCGATTTTCACACAGAGTTATACCCGATATTTCCCCGAACGTTTGTTTCTGGGTATTTCAAACTTCGTGGCAAATTTAATTTATCCTTGTCTTATATAGAAACTAAGTATAGAGTCCTAAAGGTAAAAATCCCATTGCAACTTTTTACGAATATTAATTATCACTTCTCATATTTTTTTTCTTATTTACTTGATCTTGATTTGAGCGATCGTATAAGTACTCATCATCTCAATACTTTGTTTTTATAGCCTTTTTCGATCTTTTTTGAATGGCATTGCATTCCATTGTCATCAGAATATACCACGAATTCATATTATTTTTGTTTCTGCTGTATTTTTTCCACTTGAGTTGAATGTATATCTGTATGTATGATGTATAAATGCATAGCTTACCATATGCGGGTATTCACCGGGTGTTGCCAAAACACGACCATCGAACTCTGTATCGTTCGCATCCGCCGTGGTCTCTGCATCATTGCTATATATGTTTGCAATATACTCATTGTACTCTGTTAAAAATAATAATTAAGACTCACTTATAGTATTTGCTCGATTGTGTACTGCAAGGTATACTTACTTACTTCACAGAGCCGCCTTTTATTGTCTTCCGACCGTTGTTGATTCCTAATGGGTTGCCGTGAACTTTCGCTATTTTGTCGACGATCGCCATTAAACACTTCCGGTTCGTTTACATTTTCGCCATAAAAATTCCGTTCTGCGTTCTGATTAAATATGTTAACAGGTTCAAGTTCATTTCCGTTTTTACGACGAAATTCTTGTTCACGTTCACGCTCTCCTTCTCTTCGTCTTTGATCTTGACCGACATTACGTTCAAATTCGCGATTATTATTTTCGAACTCTGATATACGACTTTCGCTGGGTTGCTCATCTGAATTGCTCGGAAATACTATTTTCACATTATCTTCCCTGCGATTAAAATTTGGTGGTGGTGGGCCATCTGGTCGTCGAATGCCGACGTTGGGTCGCCTCACAATAGACACAATGTCAACTTCAAAAGTTGAGTCTTTGATGCGTGTCACCGACTCTTCGATGATATCGTTTGGTAGTGGTGGTGGTTTCGGTGGGAAATGTCTTTGCGCATTTACTTGACTCAAAACCGTTGCGGTTGCGAGCAAGCAAATTACCGTTTGAAAACACATTTCCTGCTTACTTCATGGACTAATATTGACACGAAGCTCTGCAAAGTGATGAAAGCTAGAGCACAAAGACGTTCTTAAGCGATCTGCAAACCGCGCGCTTCTGTAGTGAGTGAAACACTGAAGTGTGTAGCGTAAACAAATTTGTGATTCTCTGAGCTTGCTTTCTTATCGGATGACTGTTCCGAGTAGATACGGTTATGCAGTGTAACATACATACATATATGTGTATTTATTTAGGAGGGAGGGCAGCTTTAGAGAGTAAAAGATAATAAATAACATTTTGTGCGATTTTTATTTTTGATATTTTTCTTTCTTTTGTATTGTTTTCATTTAATTTTATATATTTTTAATGTCGGTGAGTCTTTTTTGACAGATTCAAAAGTACGGCAACACATATATTTATGCATACGTTGGTCCTAATGTAATATTATATTAAGAAAAATTAGAAATTTTTTATTTTTTTTTTTATTTTATCTAACTTAATTATTTATAATAATTTATTCATTCTTTCATCGATGGATTCGGATCGCTTTGAAGATTTTATTCGTTAATGAATGGTTTTCCTAAGACTGAATTATGTATGCCATAATATTCTAATCTCTTTATTATTGCTAATGGCTGGCATCACAATTGCCGCATGCGTAAGAGAACATATCACCGTTGACAGCATTCAACGCTATCTAACTAGTATCACTCTTGTTGTTTGTCCGAGCAGTTATTGCTAACTCGGTGGCGTTATGATAATGAACCAAGGCATCTCGTCATATGAAAAAGTTATTCAAGCAATCACTTTATTCCGATCTTTCAGTCTGTGTGGCAAGTATATGCGACATCGGCCGTTTCTACAAATAAGTATATCCGTGGAGAGAAAAAGATGTTTGCAAAATTACAGATCGATATCTCAAAAACTGATGGACAGACGGACTCAGACACGACCCAGTTCGTCATGCTGATCAATTATAAAGGGTGATCCATTTCGAGGCTTCCTACTTTCACAAAGAAAAAACATAGATATTCCAAATTTAATGGATATTCCCACAGGAAAAAGTCTAACGGTGTTTTATCACACGATCATAGTGACCATCGACTGGCCCAATACATGAAATTATCTGCAACCGAAGTGTTCTCTCAAGGAATCCATTGATTAATGCGAGTTGTAGGAGCGACGTTGTCTTCTCGAAACCAAAGATCATCACAAGCACGAACTTCAATTTCTCTTCGTTCCAAATGCAGTAATTTTGCTTGTTTACATACCCTTTGAGCAAGAAATGGGCCTCATCGATGAACAAAATTTGTCTCGAAAACGTCGGATCTTCTTGGAACTTTTCAAGAGCCCATAAGTACACGAAACAGATTCTTTACGGAACGTTAAATAAAGTTGAATTATTTGTTAAAACATATGTTTTCATCCGAAATTAGTACTTTCCTTCTTAATAGTAGGACAATGCTGAAGCAAAGTTTTCAATACCGACTTTCGTTTGAATACAATATAATATAATTTTTACACTCAAATTTACGTCTACGATTGACACTCAAAGTACCGATAATAAATATCATAGTGGAAATTTTCCTTCGATCAATAGAGATTTTGTTTTATAAATATAACAGATTTTTATTGATTTTCCAAAAGACAATAACATTATAACATACACATTTGTATTAATTTACATCTTAGATACTGATTCTCAAAGTGGCCGTATCAACAACGCTGGCACTTTGAATTTGATGAAATTGCGATGTGCCTCCAAGGTGTTCGTATTGAGCTGAAAGGCGAAAGCAATATTAATATTAATTTAAATCAGATGTATAACAGGAAATTATTAAAAAATATGAGCACTTTTCACATTTACATTTACATACAGACATATATAAATGAAGTATCTACTTAACCGGTTGATTTCAGCTGGTTAATTTCAATATTGATTTATACGGTCAAATTATGTATATAAGCCACTTCATTTTAATATTTAATGATGGTGAATTATAAAATAGTTTTTCATAATTTACTTACCGATGATTTGTTTTTGCAGTTCCTCAAGCTCCTGATCGTTGCTATATTTCAGGAATTGTACGCCAGGTTCATTAGCTGGTGCTGCGGTTGACAGAAGCACGAAGCAAGTCAAGATTGCGAAGATGAGCTTGAAAATATACATAGACAGGCTTATATGTAGACTTTTTGTAGAAGATAGAAAGACTTTTTTGTTAAGTCAGCCACTTTTTATAGAACTGAGTACCGAAAATTGATGGTTAGTTTACTCTCAAAGTTCGAATACCAGCTTGAGGTGAAATTTTGCCAGAAGTTATTATTAACGTTAAATCATTTGTAAGTCATTGACTTGAAACACAATTCGATCTTGTCAGCTCTCTTGCTATATTCCTATAGTTATGGAAAGAAAAGCGTGATTTACCGATTTCTCAGGAAAGAATAGTGATGGACAATGATTAGAACTATTTCGAAATTAAATATCACTAAAAGTCAGAGCCTGAGGATTGAGCGCTAAACTTAGCACATGAAAGATCTCTTAAATAAAGGCCATTTCGACGACTACTTAGCTGGGCTCACTTACATAATAAATATATTTTTATGAAATTTTGAAACACATAGTTGATGGATAAATAGATCTATTATTAAAAATTATAAATTTTTATATCAATGCTGGACTCTGCACCAAACGAAAACTGTTCTGGTTTGTTTGAGAAAATTATAATACATAATCTTGAAAGTCGAAAAATTCAATATAAACAAGTTTTTCAACTATGTTTCTTCTAAAACTTAGAATTGGTTAGGTTAGGTTAATATGGTAGGCCAATAAGCCGCACTTAGACCAGTTTGGCCCTTCGCGAGAGGAGTAGTCAACGTTTAGGATGGCTACGCTTGATGCGAATTTTAACAGATTGTGGGGCTTTACTGTCGATACCTCCTCCAGTGAATCATACTGTGAGGATGCCAAATGCTTACATGGTAGTGTTGCCAATGCGAGATAAGTGCATAAGACATGCTCCATTGTTTCTCAAGGCATTTTATGCAGTTTTCTCCATCTATCAGCCTCATCTTGCGGGCGTACGTCGCTACCAGACAGTGACCAGTTAGTATTCCCATCATGCTCCTATAGTCTCTTCTATCGAGTTAGAATTGTTTAATACACATTTGATATTTCAACATTTTGCAAAAAAAAAAACTACCTAACAATTCTTACGTAACTCACACGCGTTTGGTTGAAATCGTTGCCACATTTTGACTCACTGACACAATTTTCTCACAAATTCTATTCATTCAAATCATTTTTGTTTGAATTTGGAAACTTTCTTCAATGGAACACATAGTTATTAAAAAAAATATTTAACTTACCACTACGAATTTCATTTTGCTATTATATAATTGTTATCACACTTATCACCTAACACGAATTCACCGCCAACTAAGACGCCTCCAGCCATCAAAGCTTCATTTTATACCCCCAACCAAATTAGAAGCCGATTTTTGTATATATTAATAACTAAAGTTGTTCGTTCAGCTGCTCATAATGCAACATTAAAATGTAGATTTCATGTTGATCAACATGTTTCATTGTTTAGTGCATGATTAGTGTTTCATTAAAGTTGCGAAAATTAAAACAAAAATAGTTTTACGAGTCTGGTTTGTAGTTTATTTTTCGTGTTCTGCGTTTTCGTTTTCTTATTAAAAAACGCTACCAGTTTTGTTTAAATTGAAACGCTTTTGGTACTAATTAATGGTCGCAGTCTTCTGTAGTGCCGGCCGCCGGCTATACGTTGGCGTTAGGTCCATAGCAACCGACCATTTTTTTTTGTTTTGTCTTTTAACTTAATTATGCTTTTTCATTGTATTTTCTCTGCCTTTGCTTTGATATTAATCAAATTTCAGGCGAAAACTTGAACAGTGCCTTTTTTTAGTGTTTTATTAGATGCGCTCCAATTTGCACTATATAAAGTATATTCACCGAGATTGTTAAATAGTTTGGGTTCATTTTGGTTAGCTGACGCATCACATTTTACTGACTGATTCAGTGACTATTTCAATGACTATAAAATGTAGGGTATCCAAAACGCAAAAAAACGAAAAAAATAGTTTTAGGTTCGTTCAATCTGTTTCGACATTAAACTTTAAGTCATCAAATTGCTTCCAAATAGAACTCTACTGTTTTGAAAGACCGTCAATATTATCAAAAATCCAAAAACTTCCAAAGGGATTTTCTTATTCACAAATATTTTTTTTTTATTCATATTCCCCTTCTCTATCAAGGTTGAGTAAAAATGTGAAAGCACTATTACTGTTTACTCCACTTTAATGATAATGGCTCACGAAACAACTCAATGAACATAATTATAATACTCAGCAATGCCAATCTACATACTACGCATGCAAACTCAGTTCAAGGGGCCAAAGCACAAATGTGAAAAAAATATTTTCGAGTCTGAAACGTTTATTTTTGAGCACTTTATTCAAATAGCAATGATTTTTAATGCTTCAAAAAACTATTTTTTTTTATATATTGAATTATATTCCAATTTTTTATTTACAAAGTTCGGTCTTATAAAGCTCTATATTGATGCCTTCAAATTAATGGTTTAAATTGGCAGTTTTTTCAACCGCAATTCTTCCTAAGGCTGAATATAAAAAACTCTCCAAGACAGACTTTATCACCTAGATATAATGTGATAAGAAAGCACCCAGAAGTTGTAATTAAGTTCATCGGTTAAAAATTAATTTAAAAAAATTCATTTTGCTAAGTTGGTAAGACTGTCTTTAATTACTATGCCAAAAACGAGCGCGGTCTGTTAACCAGTTTGTTTATAGCCGCTGCTATGGTCGGTATACCTCTGTAGTGCGTTGCGATATTTACGAATGTGAAAATATTGAACAAACGTCTAAAATTTTTCATTCTTAACAGAAATTCATATGCGGAATCATTGCTAATGTTGGAAAAGGCTTTCAGTGATTCAGTTTTATCAAAAACACAAGATTTCGAGTGGTTCAAAGACGGTCGAAAGACCATTGAAGACCTGGCTCGTTCGGTATGACCTTCGACCACTTCAACTGGTGCTTGCGAATCGTCAGGCAAGAGTTAGAGAGATGACAAGAGCGCTCGACATCTCTCGCGAGTGCGTTCAAATGATGCTTGACCGATGCTTGCGAAAATCTATCCCATATTCATAGAGAGCATGGAGATGAGATATGTATTTATGAGTTCGATAAGCAAAGAAATCAATTCTAAAGCCGCTGTTCATAGTTTGGTGCATCATGAATTTGTTCCAGACAGACAGACGGTCTATAAGTATATATATATATTATATGGAGATTTTTTTTTTACACGAAATCTAACATAGTACAATCTCCGAATATATGCATTGTAAGAATCCAAGCATTGCAGCATATAACTGTCAAGCATACTGATCGATGAAAATAAATCCAAAAATCTTCATAAGAGATCTTTTCTCCTTATCCATTATTTTCAAATTCAACTTGAAGATTGTTTAAACTAAACAAAGTGATTAGAAAGAACTAGATAACACTTTCCGTTGGAAATAAAACGGTTAAATTTTCAAATTAAATTATAATTATAGTATCTATAAACAATATACCTGTGCAAGGTATAATAGCTGCATTGCATCAGAAGTCAACGTGTTTTCTTCTTTTTGACTTAAGTTGTACATACTCTCTCTTTCTTTTGAAGGCACACTTCAATCAATTGAGTTAAGCAGCCAGTGCTAAAGGCAAAAAAATAGTAATTATGATGAGATCTGAACATCATTAGGTCAGAAACAGAGTGATGGAAGAAGTTTCTTATGATTACTTTAAGATGAGATGAAATGTAAAATGGCTGATACGTGTGCTTCGTAGAGCGGGTCGCTTTCTAGAGGTCATTATGAACCACTCTACCTAATAAACTATGTATCTAACCATGATTTTCAGTCACCGATTTTTAAGACGAAGTTTAAAACTCTGAATGAATAGTTGTATGTCACAAGTCGCTACATGCGACATAGTAGTCCGATACGACTGATTCCAATAAATGATCCGTAGAATGCACCAACAAATTGAATTTCATCCCAAATATCATCGCCTTAAAAATCGCAGGCTCGAAACCGATTTTAGATGCATGGTCTCTTATGCAAAGTTATTCAGAATGATCTGTATAAAACGCTTTTCTGTAAATCAACACAATTTGGTGCACAGCCAGCCCGAAATTGAGTTTTTTCTCTTCTCTTTTAAATCAAATAATAAATAGTGATTGGCCTGCGCTCCGCTGTGTACTTAGCCTTAAACAGTCAATTGTGCTGTGGCACATTTGAATCTCGCGCTATGAAAACATTAAGCCGCTGACTGATTGCTATTAATGATGTGTTTACGCGTGCGCTCTACAAACTGACCACCAACGCTAGGTCACTGTACACTACAGTAGTGCAAAAGAAAAAATATATTAAGATAGTGTTTCAATTACTAATGTACAAGTAATACAAGCTTCTCGATTACTGCACGCGGCGCTTCAAGTAAGATCAATGAACGTCCGCAAAAGCCGCTGCCTCGCAACGCCGCAGTTGCTCGTCTGCGCGGTCGAATTTCGTTCAAATTGAATAGTTTGGATACCTGTATGTATGTATGTACATATTTAAATACATATCTAGGCACGTAAAATCTCCAACGCTGTTGTTGGACCACCGCATGCTTCGCTAACTAGTCGCTGATGAGCTTTGCTTGGTAAGCCAGTTGTAGTATAACTCATATGTTTGTATGATGAATGGATGCCAGGGCCGTAAAAGTTACACTTTGGTGCTGTTTTTGTTGCTACCTCACAGCTACTGTAGCATTGCGTTGTTTGATCTATTTGCGTTCGTTTGATTATTTCTTTCATTGTTTTTAATGATCATCACGGAGATGAGTGCAATTGCTTTATTAACTTTTGGTTTAAGTGATCGATCCACAAACATTACTAACTCTATGCTGTGCTGCAACAGCTGTAATTGCTACTTTACCTCGAGTTAAGTGGTGCCGGACAAGGCGACTGCGTGCAAGTGACAGATGAAGATCATTTTTCTCAGTTGTCGATACAGTGAACGCGCCTCTTGGCCACAGTTCCTCTAACCAGATTTAATGAGCGTTGGCGCATCGATTCTGTTTGTTTTATAAACCTTTGTAATTATTGGAAATTTGTTTAGTATGATTTATGGTTCGGTCGCGTGTACTGTTAACGTTGTTTGTTGATACAGTTATTTCTTTTGAATATAAAAGTGCTGTTTTTATGTAATTGAGAAAAATTTACAATAAATTTTTAAGCCTACTTCAAAATGGTAAAAAAAAAAATTAAAAAATATTTCAAAATATAAAAATAAAAACAATTAGTAATAATAATATCCTTTAGGCCACTCTTGTGCAAGCTTTACTGTTTATGTGTCTGTGCTACCAGAATTTATGGATAACTTATGGCGCTACACTTTCTCCTCTCCGAATTAGTCATCCTGTGAAATCGCAACAAAGAAATAATGAATATTTACCACCCTATACTACGGAGAAAGAGGGTATTGGTGAGTTTGAACCGAAATTTCGTATGAAAGAATTTGTGAAGTGATTTGGAGTGGAGATTATTCGAATATCCATTATTTAAGAAGCTAAAATTCGGTTAAAAAGTCTTTCGTTTTACAAAGTAAGCGAAAGTGTTAAGTTTACAACTATAATTCGATCAGTAGTAGGGTTTGATTCTTGAAATTAAAGGAATAGTCCTTTCAAAATGCGATAATTTTTCTCCATGCAGTATATTATAAAGATTTTTCATGTCGAAAGAGTGTTTTAGCTCGTTGGCCGGTATGGCCGCCAGTATGCCGGTGCAAGCCTTTGAATGGCTTCTACGTCTGCATAACGCTTTCCTTTCATAGGCAAATGCATGTTTTCGAAAAGAAAGAATTCACGCGGTGCCATATCAGGGGAATACGGAGAGTAGTTATTGGTTAAAATGCGAGTTTTAGTCAAATAATCGGTCACAAGCGTCGATCGATGAGACGGCGCATTATCGTGCAACAAATGCCAACTTCCATCTTCGCGATATTCGGGCCGAACACGTCGAATACGGCACCCCAAACGCTTCAAAACTCTAAGGCAGCATACCACATTTACGTTTTGGCCGGGTGGAACAAATTTTTTGTGGACAATACCCTTGGAATCATAAAAACAAATCAGCGTTGTCTTTACTTTTGACTTCTCCACGCGCGATTTTTTGGGTTGCGGTTCATCCGGTGACTTCCATTCAGCGCTCTGGCGTTTCGTAATGATACCCTTCGAGTGTTGAATTCTGAGCATGGTCGTCAGTCAACTTATTTGGAACAAACCGTGCACACACCTTTCTTAAGCCTAAATGCTCGGTCAAAATGCGATAAATTGATATTTTGGAGATGTTTAATTCCATTTCCATGAATATCAATGATGATTTCGGCTGAGCTTTGATGAATTCACGCACAGTTTCAATAGAATTTCCGGTGACCACGGATTTTGATTGGCTCACAAGTTGATCGTCATTTATGTCCTGACGACCACTTTGAAAACGTTGAAGCGACTCGCGCACTCTGCTACGGGATAGGCAATCATCGCCGTAAACTTGTTACAACAATTGAAATGTTTCGCTAAAAGTTTTACCAATTTTAAAACAAAATTGAATGTTGGCAATAACTACACTTCCAATGACGAAATGTCATGAAATTCTCACTGGACAATCGATAAAGATAGCAGATTCTAAAGCACCAGTCGACATATAGATGGCATCACCGGGTGGCGCTAGATTCGAAATTTTGTTTAGGTTGGAACGCACCTTTTATATGTATAATGAACGTACAAATTTCGACCTAAGTCTTCGTACCACGACGATACTTCTTGGTTGTCACCTATTGCTACAGGAAAGGTTTTAAAAGGTGATCCAGTTCGAGGTCTCCTACTTTTTGAAGAAAAAATTACAATTACTTAAAATTTAATGGGGAGTTTTTATTATTAATCGAAATAACATTCTTTAAAAATTTTTTTTTTTTTAATATTATCTCATTCACATTATTATTGGCCATGGCTACGTGACTGATGGTCTATCCGTTGAGTCCAATTTTCGATGATTCTTTCGAACATTTCGAGTAGTAACTGTCAAATATCGTGCGTGATGTTTTGCTCAAAGGTCTCTTGTCACGTAGAACAAAAATTTTAACTGATTACCAAAAGTGTGGAAAATATTTAGAAAATCGGTCAGAAAACGCTCAGAGGATGAATGCAAATATATTTTCGAACAGAATTGTCACCTTTTGGAAAAATTAAATTGATTTCATTATTACAAAATGAGAATTATTCCAGAAAGATTTATAACAGTTTTTTTTTTATATTCATTTTTCCTTGATTTCCCTGCTATATCGTGGTCGCTTTCTGATGCTACGTTCTTTAAGAATATTTAACTTTTTGAGGTTTTAAATTACTTAAACTAACTTTTCCTCCAACACGAGTTTTTCTTTATTGTAAAAAAATGCACTTCGTTCATTATACATTTCAGTTGAGAAATCCATAAACTACAGTTCCAACACAATCAGACCACCTACCACATACCAAGCACAGCAAGCGAACAAAATCCACCAGTCAACCCAACAGTTTGCCAGCAAAAACTTAAGTAACCCACAGCAAGCCACAAAAAATCTCTACACCTCATATGCAGCACCGGCCTCCGGCTCGGCACCATTTTTATACTCGCAACCGCTGGCTGCCAATCAAGTGCCGTTGCCCACGCTCTTCCCCAAGTCCTTGGTGGATCACCTCTCACCAGCTGCACAAACGCCAACACAAATGCAAATGCAGCAGCTAAAACAGCGGCAACAACAACAGCATCAGCAACAGCAGCTACACCAACAGCAACAATCGTTATACACTGATTATACGAAGCAGTTGACCAGCGATCTGCCACTCGTCAATACACCGTTGCTCATGGTCGAAGAGCCCACATCGTCCCTGCTGACGCCTAGTCAAAATCTCACATTGGAGGCGGCACGGATTTTGGCATCCACACTATTGGAAGCCAATGGTGAAGCGCCGTTAGAAACACCTGGCTTGGCGCCGCTGTCGAATCCCAGCGCTTTAGAACTGCCAAATAAGCTAAACAGCACCGATGTTTTGATATTGAAATCGCAGAAGAATGCTTACATCATACCAGCGCCGTTGGCCAAAGGTTTGTTGTAGCAGCACACAAGCGAAACTCTTGTAATCTCACTTATTTTAATTACTTGTTGATGTAATTTATTTACAGATGCCAGAAACCCGACCAACGCACGAGCGCTCTATCAAATGCGTGATCAATTGGACAAAGCTTACACCATAAATCAATTTGTGTTCATCATAAAACCGGAGCGAATCAATTTCTTGAATAAATTGGTTTAGCGCCATGGCGATTTGATAAATTGATTTATTGCGCAAGCGTCAGTGCCGATTACTTTTTGTTCGTTTAAGTGTCATACATGTGTTATTTTAGTATTATTTTTGTTGTTTATAATTAGTATTGTTGTTTGTTAGTAATAAGACATTATAAAAATATTTATAATAAGCATGAAACTTGGTCTATTTATTTGTTGTAGTTAGTATGGTTGGTTTTTCTTAATTAAAATAAGGTAAGTTGCCAAGAAAACAAGTTGACATCGGCTGCACAGAAGCACAGAAAAATTTTCCGTACAGTTGATCGATCAGTTTGTATGCACCCTACTTAAAGAAAATTTTTGAATTCAATTTTTCAACTCTTACTCGCTGAAATGTTCGTGATTGACAAAAAAAAAAAATCTTCCCTCAAGCTAGTTTTTTTAGTTTCCTATACATTTAAATTAGGAATTTTCGTTATTCATTAATTCATCAAACGAAGATTTCACCCATTAATTTTCGTTTCCGAAAAATACCATCACATATTCAAAAAGTTGGTTTTCAAACTTTAAAAATTCCCGCGACAAAGTTTGATTATTTACATTAGACGATTAAACATAGTGATTTGAAAATGATTTGGAAATTTTTCAATAAAAATAAAAAACGTTTCTGAGAATAGTATTTTTTGGAGCCCACACCACAGAAGTCGAAGCAAACTGTCAACATAACATTGATTTTTGACCTGCTTTGACGTGATTTTTCGTCTTCGGCTCACCTTTGCTACCATATGAGGGCGATTGATTGTATGTTTCCGGGTCGTAGGCAAAGATCCAAGACTAGTTGAAAGTTTCAGAGGTGTTTAATGTTTGAATAACTTGTACCAATCAAAAACACTTTCTCACGACAAACAAGTATCACCGAAGGCCTTTTCCAACATTCTGAATGCTTAAGCACCAGAAATTTGAATCCGCATGAATAATTTCGCTCACCGTAAAATTACTTTATGTACTTCAGAAAATCAAAGGTATACTAAAGCCCAATGATTATTTTGATGTGACATTTGGCACAGATGTCACTGACAGTCATGGTTTTTGCTCAAAATTTTAGCTAAAAGGTCTTATAATTTTTGAAGTTCTGTGTGCAGATAACAATTATCGGCTGGATGTAGATTCGGATCTGTCTCGATGCCACATCTTCTACCGCTGCTTTAGCAGTTTTTAATTCTTCCTTATATATGCAACTGCGACAATAAGATATTTTACAGATTTTTGTTTAATTTGGAAATTATGTAACAAATTGTATCCATATTCAAAATTGGACTAATATGTTTATGGCTCACTACTTTATATCATTACTTTCACGTTTTATTTGCTCTAATAAGACTCGGTCCACTCTTGGGACAAAATATCCGAACGGACGTTCTGTCCCACATCGAATATTTAATCGGAAGTGGTATTCAACTATTTTACACATGCATATCTCACATTTTATTAGGCAAAACTCGATTTTGCTATCAATATATGGTGGATAATCCACCTTCCAACTTGGAACTTTTAGATGTCAAGTTTGTAGAGTCAAAGTCTCATCGATTTCCATAGAGCGAGCATTCCTTTAAGCACTAAGAATAGAAAAAAGTCGCAGAAGTTCAGATTCCGAGAATATAGTGGACGCGACATTTTCATTGATTTATAACGTGAGGAATCCTTCGGTTATGAGCTTATGAGCTTATGCAGAAAGCTTTCATATATAAAAATTTTCCAGAACACTACATTCAACAAGTTCTCTAGGGTCAGCTATCTACCTTATTTTCATATAGCAAAAATGATATATTGATAATTTTGTCCATAAATGTTTCTTTTGGATCTCAACAGCGTATATCGTCTTCGACGCTAATATAGTCTGTATAGAATTTAGCAATCCACTCACGAATGGTTACTTCGCAAGAATTAGAGCGCAAGGGTAGCAACATTTATGTTCAAAATTACATTTTCGTTGGATTCTAGTGAAAATGATACAAATTGTCAAAAAATATCTCCAGTTTAGGTAGTATATGTTAAATATCACCAAATATAAAATGAAATCTAAATTGCTGAATGTTAAGTGCTTTTGATATCATCAAAGAGACAACTAATTCCTAAGCTCCATATAAAATCTAAGCAATAACGAGGAAACTGAAAAGTATCTGGAAGAAAATATTCAAAATTAAAAATGTTACTTTGAATTAAGAGCTGGGCGCTCCGACATTTATTTACAATTTAACATTGTTCTTTATTTTTTGGTAACAATTTGCACAAAAGAATTGTGCAGGAACATTAAAGCTTAAATAATATTTAACAAATTAGTTCTAGAAGATTCTTCCAACACATTCATTTACACGCGCTTGTTGGGTGGCAAGTAAGCATTTTCAGCGCCACCAACTGGTGCGGCTCCATATTGCTGAGCAGCTGGAGCAGCTGGTGCCTTCGAGGCGAAGTCCAACACTGGTGCAACACCACCATTGTGACTGCTAGTGTTACCGCCCAAACCTTCGTATTGCGATTGAATAGCTTGCTTGGCATTCTCAGCATCGGCTGGGGTACGGTACTTGACGAAGTGCACTTCGGGCTTGTTGGAATTGCGGTGGTTGAGTGATTGCAATTTGTTAGCCAAATCACCGATGTCAGCCTGTTTGCTCAGCACATAGATGGCAGTACGTTCTTCGCCAGCCGATTTAGCCAATTGCAAAGCAGCATTCTCGAGTCCCGAGTTCTCAGGTCCCTTAATGAAGATAACGCGCAAGTTCTTTTTCAATGAGCTGGCGTGATCACCGGCATCGCCGGCATCGTTGAATTCATGTTCGGGTGCAGTGTAGGTGAAGAATTCCTTGTTAACCTCAACGGGAGCAGGACCAGCAGCGGGAGCGCTGTAGCTGGGACCAGAAGGACCTAGACCGCCAAAGGAGCTTGGGCCAGCAGCCGAAGGGCCACCATAGCTGGGGCCAGCAGCCGAAGGGCCGCTATAGCTGGGGCCAGCAAGGCCTTGTCCGCCATAACTGGGCACACTTAACGCTGGACCACCATAACTGGGACCTCCATAGCTTGGGCCACTTAATCCACCACCGAGCGCTGGAGCACTGTTGGCCTCATAGTTGTAGCCGAGACTGGCTGCGTTGGCGACAGCGACAACGGAGCAAACGATCTGGAAAGGAGAGAAAAATGAGTGTTAGCTGTTTCTAGTGTGGTTGGTATTATTTGAAGTTGTCTCACCAAAAATGAACGCATATTGTAGTTTGTATTGTGTATCGTTTTAGCTTGCAACTCAGTTGCTTTCTGTTTGTTTCAGCCAAACTGCAGTCAATTTTATACGAAAATAGTTTCGTATAAAAATGCAAAATATTTTGAAATGCAACGATATACTTTTGAATGAGTTTGCCAATATAAAAATCATCATAACAGAAACATAAATGTCAAATATTCTGTAAATAAATTTTATAACATACATGCAAAATTCGCACTGGTCTGTTACCAAAAAACCATCGGCTCAAGGTCGCATCATCGTGTCAAACTGTCGCATAGACAAACATCCTCGTTAGGCATTATAAATATTCATCGTACGATCGTCGCTGTAAGTCGTTAAACGTCCGAATGAATTTTAAAGTGAAAATATTCATATTTGGCTTTAATCAGGCGTCCGCAGATGCGTTGACTTAGTTTAGTTTTGGACATCTGACTTGATTATACAAATTTTGTCAACAACAAAGCATATATTCACGCGTTGCCAATTAGTGAATAAAACAAAGAAAAAAGATTAGTTTTCAACATTGTTTCCAGGTCACTATTGCAATTCAAAATATATTGCCAATTTATGCGCACAGAGATGGAGAATTTATTCGAGATGTTAATTTGGAAACGTGTGTATGATATTATATCATCCTTGTTTATTGAATGCTTATTGTATAATGATTTTATTGGTTTGCCTTTTAATTAAATCGAGGTATATAAGTACAGCTTAAACGATCACGTAGACTTAGACGGTGTTTGACTGTTGACATGAACGCATAGAGAGGGGAAAGTTGTACTGAAAAGAAAATTTATGAAAAATAATATTTTTTTATTTTAGATGGCGACCTATCCTAACTATTTCAGCCGGAAATTAGCGTACAAATTTGTCAGTTAATTTTTTCCTGTTGTTTACTTTTGGCTTTAAAAATGGATACGGAAGTAAAGCGACAGCTCCTCCGCTGGTTTACTTAATTTTTTTTCATTGATATTTTTGCTCTTCTTTTTCTTAACTTTTGAATTTGTTTGTTTCGCATTCCATCAGTTTTAGTAAGATGTGATGATTTCTATTTTACTCAATTTCAATCTCCATTCATGATTCCCAGCATACTATTTTTCTTTCTTGATATTCCAATTCTTCACTATACCCTTTTTAGATCTTTTAGTGTTCCTAACATTATGATTATTCCTTATCCCTAATTTTCTCTTCACTCATATTCATTTTGCTGTTTCAATTGCATTTTCCTATTCCTATTCCTATTCTTATTCCTATTTCTATTCCTTATCCTTATCCTTATCCTTAACCTGTGTAAAACAAAGACAAATCGGGGTATTTTTTGAACACACCTTCTATACGAATATCCCCATACTACTCGTATAATATGTGGATAGGTGGTCATCAACACCTCCCTTGATTTCGATGGTAAACATATATCCGATCAGATGAATAAGCATTGCTTTCCTTGCCATCAAGTCGTACCACATTAAAAAAGCTAAGAAGTTATCCGTATCTTAAGTTACAAAAATATTGCAGAAAAAATATATTTCTCATTCATTCGATGGATGCAACAACTTTACACTACTACTACTACTACTACTACTCTACAACACTAACTCTTCAATTGCTTTGTAAAATCTTACTCCCATAATGCCTTTACTCTAAATTCTCTAATCAATCTCCGTTCATCTATCTGACATCATCAAATCAATTAAAAAAAAAAAAAAACAAAATCCCATAAACAGAATCTTTCCACAGATGTCGTAAGACCTCTGTAAAGGGGGCGTCTGAATTAATATTGAAATTTAAATCTTATATCAATATGAAAGTACCACATATTGCGAGTTACCTTCGTAAATATAGGCTGGACTTATTCAACAACCATATCATTACATGGTCTCGGAATTGGTCATACATAACACTACCCCTCCCCCAGCATCCGAAACATTTCACATTGCTTTGATTCCAGTTTCCCAGAGAATCAAATGCTAAGGTGCATTAGAACCTTTTTTCTTATATAAAATACTGTCTGCGTACACAGTCTTTGACTACTTTCTTGCAACCGATTACTCATATATTTAGTCTTAACACTAAATCACATTTTGTTCAGCCTAAAAGTATGTGAGCTATTGCTTGATCGCTGATTGATCGCTGAATGATAGGCGACTGATCGTGGATAGAAACATAATGCCGTTATTTCGAATTATACTTAAAATATTAGTAAAATTTATTTTTGTTTTTTGCAGTCACATAACTGCGTACATACAAATATAAATGTATTCAGTACGGAACACTGGAGCTTAGAAAATATTCAACAACCTAACTATTGGCAGAAATGGCGTGCTGCCCTCATCGAACAAAGCGTTTACGCTTTTAGACTTTGTTTGGTGGCAGGTAGGTGTTCTCCACACCACTGACTGGTGATCCACCATATTGCTGACCAACTGGTGCGGCTGCGGGTGCCTTCGATGCGAAATTCAACACTGGTGCAACACCACCGTTGTGGCTGCTAGTGTGACCGCCCAAACCTTCGTATTGCGATTGAATAGCTTGCTTGGCGTTCTCAGCATCGGCTGGGGTACGATACTTGACGAAGTGTACTTCGGGTTTGTGTGCGTTTTGGTGGTTGAGTGATTGCAATTTGTTAGCCAAATCACCGATGTCAGCCTGTTTGCTGAGCACATAGATAGCAGTACGTTCTTCGCCAGCCGATTTAGCCAATTGCAAAGCAGCATTCTCGAGTCCCGAGTTCTCAGGTCCCTTAATGAAGATAACGCGCAAGTTCTTCTTCAATGAGTTGGCGTGATCACCGGCATCACCAGCATCATTGAACTCATGTTCGGGTGCAGTGTAGGTGAAGAATTCCTTGTTAACCTCAGCGGGTGCATTGTAGCTTGGACCAGCATGTCCAACGTTGCCGAAACTTGGACCTGCAGCACCGAGACCACCGAAGCTTGGACTTGCACCGCCATGACCACCGAGACTGGAACCACCAAGAGCTTGTCCGCCGTGACTTGGACCACCTAAAACTTGACCACCATAGCTGGGGCCACCCAGAGCTTGACCACCGTAGCTTGGGCCGCCAATTTGGCCACCGCTTAATCCACCACCGAGCGCTGGACCATTGTTGATCTCATAGTTGTAGCCGAGACTGGCTGCGTAGGTCGCAGAGACGACGGAGCACAGGATCTGGAATTGTAAAATTATTGAACAATGTGCGTTGGCTTGGTTCATAGGTCGAAACACTTTGCTGACTTACAATAAAGGCACGCATTTCGTAGCTTAGGTTTGGTTGTGGCTTCAGTTTGCGAATCTGCTGCTTACTGTTGATCACTCCAAATTTTTCGACAAATTTATACAAATTTTGCTTCTGTGCAGAAATTCGTACTTTTTGCAAAAATAAAAAAAGAAATTTGCAAAACTTTTGGTATTTTAATGATATTTGAACTCAGTATAATGAAAAGTTATGAAATATTTGCAAAAATTATGAAAATATTATATGAATGCCAGATTCGCATTAAAAATTCACTTATGAGCGACTACCTATTGAAGGTCGTGTCTTCGGCGGTTAAATCGACCAGTTTGCATATTTTGTTATTTGTCACACTCTTTGAAATATAAATGTTAAATATATTCCGCGATTTTTGCATTATTCGATTGTAAATGCTCAAATGCGCGAATGCTAATCGAATTCGAAACAATTCAAATTGGGCGCTAGTCCGTTGAGCGAAGTCGTTCGGCAGACGAATATTTTTTGGAAAGAAAACCACAAGCAGAGAAATCTTCGAAAGTATATAAAATATCACATATGAATATTCGCGGTTTATTTGGTGGTAAATAGGTAAATAATAAAAAGTAACTGTTTTCATGACCAAATTTCATCCCTACAAGGTTATTTTTAGTTTTGGCTTGGATTTACATATATTTATATCATATATATGCTCACGACGAGCTTGTTCTCCCTGCATCGAGTGATTGGCTGTTAAAGCGAACGCATCATCGACTCGCTATCGTTGTAGGCTGTAGGTGTTGTTTTACTTCGTAAGCTTACATAATCTGTAAATTAGTTTGATTTCGATTATTTAATTTGTAGTTGTTGCATATCCAATTTGTGTACAAAAATCTTCTCAGACAGTTTTGCTAATACTTGGAAAAGTGAATAGTGTTTACAGGCCTGATACTGCGAAATTCTATTCTCATAGAAGCACCACACTCGTAAGGGCTTAGAGCTAAAACTTATTCTTCTTCTTTATTGGCGTAGATACCACCTACGCGGTTAAATCCGAGTATACAACGGCGGGGCAGTCGTTCTCCCTTTTCACGGTTTGGTGTCAATTCGAGTTCCAAGTATGGCGACGTTCTTCTTCACCAAGTCTTTCAAAGGAGTTGAGGTTTTCCTCTTCCTCTGCTTCCCCTAGTGGTTACTGATTCTAATACTATGAGAGCTGGAGTGATTGCATGCTGAGTGATTTGTAGAATTTGGTCTTTGTTCGTCGAGATAAGACTTTACTCCTCAATTGCCTACTTAGTCCGAAGTAGCACCAATTATTAAGAGTTTGGATTTCGAGGCTGACATTGTTGTTCGTTTTAATGCTGGTTCCAACATACACACAATTATCTACGAGTTTGAAGTTATGACGTGCGAGCCAAGCCGCGAATGCGACGACTCTTGTTTGAAGAAAAGAGATATTTCCCCTTGCCCTCATTCACTACCAGACCCATTAGCTTCGCTTCTTTGTGTAACCCGCAGACAGCAGGTTGTTATGACCATAATATCTTCAGCATACGCTAGCAGTTATACATTTTTGTAGAAGATTGTATCTTCACTATTCAGCTTTGTAAAATGAAATAAAAAATAATAATTTTAAACCAAAACCGAACAGAAGAACCGATAAATAATAGAAATCAAATTATTATTAAACTTAACATTTATTTATGTATTTTTGGTTAGATTTAACAACAAATAAGCAGGAACTTTAAGAACTAAATAACATTCAACCATCACGAGTATTACACCACTTAGTTTGGTGGCAAGTAGGTGTTCTCTATGCTACCGACTGGTGCGGGTGCCTTTGAGGCGAAGTCCAACACTGGCGCTACACCGCCATTGTAACGGCTAGTAATACCACCCAAACCATCGTATTGCGATTGAATAGCTTGCTTGGCATTCTCAGCATCGGCTGGGGTACGGTACTTGACGAAGTGTACTTCGGGTTTATGGGAGTGTTGATTGTTGAGCGAGTTGAGTTTGTTAGCCAAATCGCCGATGTCAGCTTGTTTGTTGAGTACGTAGATGGCGGTGCGTTCTTCTCCAGCCAATTTGGCCAATTGTAGGGCAGCATTCTCGAGTCCAGAGTTTTCAGGTCCCTTAATGAAGATAACACGCAAGTTTTTCTTCAAGGCGTTAGCGATGTCACCGGCATTACCGATATCACTGAATTCATGCTCGGGTGCTGTGTAGGTGTAGAATTCCTTGTTAACCTCAACGGGAGCGGGAGCAGGAGCACTGTAGCTTGGGGCAGCAGGAGCAAAGCCGCCAAAGCTGGGACCACCTAGTGCTTGTCCGCCATAACTGGGGCCACCGTAACTGGCACCACCATAGCTCGGACCGCCTAGAGCTTGACCACCATAGCTGGGGCCAACCAGAGCTTGACCACCGTAGCTGGGACCGCTAATTTGGCCAGAGCTTAATCCACCACCAAGCGCTGGACTATAGTTGTAGCCGAGGCTGGCTGCGTATGTCGCAGAGATGACGGAGCACAGAACCTGTAAACATTGCCGTTGAGTATTTGTTTGTTATGGCTGTTATTTTCAAGTCTCTTACCAAAAATACACGCATTTTGTAGTTTGTTTCTGTTGATGGTTGTTACAGTTTGAAAGTCTAGTGTTTTCTGTTGCTGTCAATGATTCTGCGGACAATTTTATACCAAAGCCAAGTTGTGGGAAAATAAGCAAAACTTTTCAAAATGCAATTAAGGTTTTATGATCGAAATTGCCAAAAATACACAATCATAGCCGAAAGGAGAAAATTCCAAAATTCTTTTGAAACAACAATGCAGAGTATAAACGCGAAAAAGTTATGCAAACTAATATCTATTTATACATATGCATATCCCGTACATTAACTGCCTTTAAAGGTCGTATGCATAGTTAATTGTGTTGTAAGTTGTTAAGTGCTCAAGTGCCATCGTCAAGAGACGGAACCATGCAAATTTGGCGTCAAAATTTGCATTTGGACTAATTTTTCTCTTTTTGGACGTTTGTCTGAATTCGTCATCGCCATAAATTTGATTGACAAAACCACAACACTTCATTAATATTCGGTTATATTGAATAAGTTGCATCTTAAACCGGGTGCAAATTTATGCAACAATGGTGGGCGGATTTGGTCAAAATACCTAATATGAAAGAGGAAAACGAAATTTTTATTTACACATGCAAATGAATGCGTCGAATTCCAAAGATGGTAATTTAATATTTTTCTATGAATACTTTGTATTGTACATATATGAGGGCTTCGTGCCTTTAGACTTTTAGTTTATTATTAAGAGGCGAGTACTGACGATGTCTCAGTCGTGTGTTTGACTATAAGAGATAAAATTTTAAATAACTTTTATTAAGTCGGTTGTTCGTATAGAAATAAAAGACGCATTGACTTGACTGTCAATCTCATGGTGTTCCTGATTAAGTCTCGTCTTGACACTAAAAAAACTTGCTGGATTTGATGAGCCTTTTACTCTAATACACTATCATTTAAGACTAAAAAGGCCATCGACTGAAAGCCAGACAGTCATAAAGACAATACCTAACATTGCGTCATAATCAATATATACTTCACGTTTTGCCATCCTTACCATGCATATAATTTCTAGAGACATTTAGGATAAATCGAGCGAAATGATTCTTTCTTTCCTTTTGCTCAAAAGATGAAGTTTTTTGGTTTATTCTGCATTTACCCTACCTTCCAGGAAATTTGTAATGAGGCTATACCACGATGCTGATCAGTTTGGTCCTCCTTGCAGAGATCACGTCTTTATTAATTGATGTGTTGTTAAATTCGTCCAATTTTTCATTGCTTTTGTTGTGCATCCTTTCTAAAAACAAGTATATTCCGTCAAGATAAATGTTACCTCATCTGCCTATCAATAATATACTTGTACTAAAGAATCTGCAAAATGCTTCCAATAAAGTCTATCGAACAAAATGGATATTGACATACGAAATATGTCTTTCTCTGCTATAGACATATTTTTTTTTTTTTAATATTCTGCGTGTTCCAAGTTAACGGTTAATGGACTTTATTATAAGTTTTCTTATGGCCCAAGGTAGATGTACTAGCAGAAACAGACATCACCACTTGTAGATATATGTAGATACTTGTAGATATTTAATAGACAAATATGTTGCCAATACCGGTGAAGTCAATCTCTGACTTCTTCAACAAGCAGGCAAATATGTGGCATGAATGAAAATGGGCTCCACATACCTCCACATACCACAAAATACAAAGAGAATGTCTTAAAAACTCTGGTGGGAGTATTAACAGATCACTATTTAATTGGCAGATATGGAACACTTTATAATGACTATTGGAGATGCTGCCAGGAAGTAGAAGAAAATAAAACTTTAATAAGTCTGGTATGGAGGTTGTACAAATAAAACATAGTGGGCCTGTTAAAGATCTAGGTGCGTCATCAAACAACCACTCTACCTGTCCACTCACGAATCTTATAACAAATATACTCCTGTCCGCCGAAGGGCAACCGCTATTGAGTTGAACAAACAAACGCTCAATTAAATTTTCTATACATATACTAATAGTCTCTTGAATTGATTCATAATAGATATTGAGATCCTCTGCTATCCCTCTGATGGCAAAACAACGATTTTCACGAACTGTTTCTTTAACTTTGTCTATGTTATCCTGGCAAGTTTAAGATGACTTCACGATCTTCACTGGGTGCTTTGTGTCATTGTTGCGTTCCTGAGTAGATTCTCCAAAACATTTTCCAGCATTTCCATTGAATCCGCAGGCGTGATTCCGTTGGAAATAATTTTCAAGCGAACTCGTTGAATATTTTTCCCATGTGTACTTACTTACTTACACACCAATTGACTTGTGAAGATCAAACTTCAAATGAACGTAAAAAAAATATGTATAATAGAAAAAACTTGTATCGATTCAATTTGTGCGCGCAGTCTATATGGATCAGTCTAGGTCAAATTTGATAAGGTGGTATATTACCTCGAAAAAAAAAACATGGTATAAGTTTACGAAAACTTTTATGGCTATCTTAGGGATGGATATAGTATACAAGACATTTCTCCATTCTCGTGTTAAAAAGGTTTGTTATACATTTTTTTTTATTTACTATAAATTGCTACTAGCTGCATGCATCTACATTCCAAACAAATCACAAAATCACCAACTACATACACATAATCAGCTTCGCTACTAAACATTTTCAATTGTTGAACAACGCCAGACGGAAGTAGTTAAACATTTGTCAATCGGCAATCTTATCGCAAGATCTGAAATTGCTAATGCAAAATGTTATGTATTATGACAGCCGTTTAAAATTGATTTTCATTTGCATAAATCTTTCTATAACAATGTTTAAAAATATGTTTATAGCCACAAACTCAAATTAGCATTTATAAAGATGAGTTCTTCTACGCGGCGTTTTATGAGTTCAACGGCCGTCAAGTCACAAATAAAACTACAACAAAAATGCTGAATTTAACTCCAAGTATTTTCATTGCCCATATTTATGAATTTTGATTTTCCAAATGACAACAACAAAACATTTACTAAACATGAACATATGCACAAGAGCGTGTCATTTTAAGATAAACATCTACCTAAATAATTTCAAACATACTTGTATATACATATGTACAACTTGGCTGCGTTAATGGCTTATAAATATTCAATTAATCGCAGATAGATAAAAATAGTGAAGTTTTTATTGTTGAAATAAAATTTAGGTGATTTTGTTTGTTTGACCCACATTTGGTGGGTAGCAGATTTTTATTTCTTATTGGTGGGTTATGTTAATCGTTATCGATATATATTATTCGCAATATTATGTTTTATTCGTGTTGATAAAAAGGCTAACGAATAGGAAATTTTATCATTTGTCGATTTTCAGGATACATTTTGAAATTTCGTAAATGCAATAAAAGTTATAATTGGGTCATAAATTAGAGGGTTAGAGATCGAAAATCTCATAATAGGTCATATCACGATCTTTCAATATCAGTTAGAGCACAGCATCAGTAATTAGCTTAAGATTTTGACGACCGTCACGCATTTTATCTGGGAGTCATCTACGACTTCGATTGAACTCACCATACCATCGACAAACACTGGCCCTTGGTTGAGTTTCATAGCCAAATTTTAATTTAAGTTAATTCATGCACTGTTGCTGTTAGTTTTTGGTTCCGATGAATATTTTAAGTTACTGTAAGCAACAAACATAACGCTCTTATGTTAAGACGTTCTGAGTTTTTAAAACTTGAAAAATGTCAAACTTCACGATAAAGTTGTGAGGTACTAGGTTTTCTTCTTCTTCTTCTYCTTTATTGGCGTAGATACCACTTAAGCGGTTGTGGCCGAGTTTAAGACAGTGCGCCTGTCGCTCTTCCTCTTGTGGCTGGTCCAGAACCCAGCGCACAACCCTGGGGAGGAATGATTCACCTTCTCACTTTAGCTCGCCTTTGAGCGGATGTCTTTTGGCTAAACAGGGGATACTTGGTCATAGACCAGAAGTCGTGAGCTGCTTGCATCATATGACTCGTTGCTGGCCACTCTCAAGTGGCTGGCGCACAGCGAACTTTCCTCACTTGTGTGAACTTCTAAATTTGGCTCCATCCTGCGGAGATTGCAAGAGCTCGGTCGTTAGAACAACGGCTTGGCACCCATAACATAATGCCGACTGTAGAGGCAATTGTCTAAATATAACTTGTAAAGATCTATGTGACACAAAATCTATGAAAAAATCCTCAATATTAAGTTTCGGAACTTAAGTAAACTTTGGAAGAAAATAATTTAAAATTGAGGGTTGTGTGCGAACTCTCCGACCGTCGTAAAATGAACTTCGATAGAAGCTCAACTTCTCACTTTCGTTTCTTTCAAAACTCTCGGATAGAATCTTTATCTTTTTAGAAAACTTGTTGACGAGCAAAAATCACGAAAGGCTATAGAAAATAACTAATTTTTCAGCATTATTGATTTTCACATGAATATCAGTAAAACGATGCTAAACTTTTAGGCTTACGTTGCGAAATATCCATTTGTTGATGAAAACTCATTTAATGAATCCAAAGCGAAAACTATACAATGCCCATTAGAAAGAGTTGAGAGAAATGAAATTTGTGTACAAAACACAGGTCTGTTTAAAAAATAATATGAGAAAAGTATTTACGTACTTACAATAACAATAAATGTTCCATAGGTGAATAGGTATAATCTCATCGCCGCAACCGTGAACTTGAAAGGAATAATTACACAGTTTCTTGGCGTATGTCTGAATATTTCACACATCATAGATTTTCTCCTCAAACAATATTGAGTACCAAACAAGTTCACAAAAAATTCTAAAATAAAGAGTTACGATAATAGAAATTATTAAAGTTACACCACGTTACATTCAAAGAACGTCTTCAGAGCTGACTGGTTTCAAGAGCAGAGATTATGCACAACAGGTGGAATTTTTGGTCCCATACTATAATATAAAGAAGATCTTTTCAGGAACATGTAATATAGTTACATCCAAGTTATTCCAGTTATAATATTTTTCGACTTTTATCGATCGCCTTCGCCCATCGCTAGACTTAATGTTACCATATTTGAAAAGAAAAAATAAATATGTATCCGCAACATTTAACTTATTTATTTAATTCACCAGTATTGTTTGCTGCGTGAATGCTGGAACATTTACTAGTTGTTGTTGTGCATAATATTTTAGGTCTTTCTACGCACACATACATTTAAATAAAAGCTGCTTGGTGGCTGCTTGTTCGCTCTGATTTACATTTTTATGAGTGCGTTGGAATTTCTTTTTTAAAACAACAAGAAAAACTACATAACAACATATCGACAACAAATATTAGCGCATTCCATGACCTCAGACCATATTCCACAGCAATCCAAGCATAATATGCCAATGTGTGTGTTTAAAAATTATTTTTAGTTTTTACTATCGCGGGGGCTGTTTTATGTGTCAGTTTATGTGTCTTAGCCATGCTTAAAAAAAATAAAAATCGTTAACCGACATTTCACCATTTTAATCTGACAATGTGTAGTGAGATTTTAGAAAACCAAAGTCCCTTTTACCAACGTCTACCCCACGATCAAAAGAAAGCGTCAGCTTCGAGTTTTCTTTTTTATGTGTGGCGGCGCATTCCGGCAAGTTGTACGTATTTTATGCTTTCCAGACATTATTTATGGGAGAAAAGTATTTATGCTAATATGTAATATGTGTGCGTAGATATGGGCACTCGAAATGGGTGTAATTGGTCACGGTTAATGCCGATCTAGTGAATGTAGCGGTTGCTTTTTTTGTTGTTATTATATAATTCTCTGATAATCTTAGGGATTAATTGTGTAATTATAGTGATTAGTGGGATATATAATGAAGTCCTACCGGTTAGATTCCCATTAATGTCACCAAAAATATAATGCTTTGTTCCTAAACATAAAACCAATCAAAATCGTGGATTATCTGTTATTATTGCTAGTTCCGAAAGGATTCAGTTAACATTTTCGGTTAAATTAAGATAAAAAAAACTCAAAGGAAACTCGTGTGATCACTTAATTGAATGAATACTGATCTGGGAAAATGGTTGAGCCCTAAATTTGTCAGAGAATATCGCTTGCTCTTCAATACAAGATTCTGACGATCTGATCAAATATTGCACATAGTTATTATATATATTTATTCTAAGCCTGCTCTTTCTCTAATACAACGTTCTCTTTTCGTTAACTTATTTTACCCTACTCGTCAAATAATTACCAGCACATAGAAGGTACTTCAACAAGAATTTCCTGTTACAAGAAAAGATATACGATCCAACTGCAATCGAAATTTTTAAAATTTACTACCGAGCGCTAAGTCCAATTATGCTCTCATAATCGTCAGATCAACAATTGAGCGTTTGGTGGAAAATGTTTTACAAAATGCTACCGTGGCACTGAGACAAGGAAGGGTCCGTAGTGTCGAGAATATTGCCGCTGCTAGCGAATGAGTTGGAACACCCAAATCAGTCTCTTACACGTCGTTCTCAAGCGTTGAGCATCTCTGTGACGTCGTTATTGGGAATTTTGCGATAAGATCTTGGCCGGCGGTGTCATTGAACCGTATTTTTTTCGTAAGTTTAAGACCGGCCCGTTACTGTGATTGGGAATCGCTACCGCTCAATGATAACCGAATATATTTGGTTCGAATTCGTTGATATGAATTTGGACAATATGTGGTTCTTACAGATGCGAAGTCCTACTTAATGATGAGCTCAGCAAGCAGTTGCTAACCACTTAATTACCGTATTAAAAAATTATATAAAACAAATAGTCGACATTCCGCAGTTCTTTGGCTAAACGCTTCGGAAAACGTTGGTCAACAATTAACACTTCCACAAAGTAGAGCGTCATGTTCTCTAACTTCTATTGTGTGAGTTCTAACTGGAACCTAGACATTTTCTCCACCAAATGTTAAGCCTTCGCTTCGAATTTATGTTAGCTTTAGCAAAAAGATCTTCTGACACATACTGAGGAGTTCTTGAAATCACCAATAGTCGAAGTACTCAGCTAAGCAAGTATGCTTCATCATGACATTTATCACGAGGATCAGCTCTGCAACTTATTGGCTAAAGATGTAAGGGAACAACGAAACTTTCACACTTTCATAGTTGGTAACTTAATAAGTTTTTAATATTAAACAACTTGGCTTTACATTTTACAATTCTTTATGTTTTTATTTGCTATATTGAACAAGAAATGTTTCTAGTATTTTGTGATACTGCTGTGATCTTATACTAAAAGCTAATAATAATCTAAGTAACAAAGAATTCTTTAAAATTAATCAACAATCAAATCGAGCATAAAGCTTAAACTCTTCTGCCGGGTGGCAAATACGACGCTTGTGGTGGAATGTACGAGTTGCCAGGTGCCACTGGGGCTGGGGCTGGAGCAACTGGCGCTTGGGATGCAAAGTTCAGAACTGGTGCAGCACCGCCATTGTTACTGGTGGATGGACCGGGCAATGAGTCGTATTGAGACTGAATGGCGCGTTGTGCATTCTCAGCATCAGCTGGGGTACGGTACTTGACGAAGTGCACTTCGGGTTTCTGGTTTTGGTGGTTGATCGAATTCAATTTGTTTGCCAAATCGCCGATATCAGCCTGTTTGCTGAGGACATAGATGGCGGTGCGCTCATCACCAGCAGATTTGGCCAATTGCAAAGCAGCATTCTCGAGTCCGGTGTTTTCGGGTCCCTTAATGAAGACAACACGCAAGTTCTTCTTCAACGAGTTGCCAAGTTGACCCGCATCGCCAGCATCGTCGAATTCATGTTCTGGTGCCGAGTAGCTATAGAACTCCTTGTTGTACTCATTCACAGGCTGAATGGGTTGGGAGAGTTGAGCGGCACCAATAGGAGCGGAGAGATCGACAGCGCCTTGCTGGGGGTAGCTGTATTGAGCCGAAGCGACGGCAACGAAGCACAAAACCTGCAAATTGAAAAAGGAAAAAAGTTGTTTCATTTTTTGTTGAGTCTGTTTTGGTAGAATCCTTTTGAAAGTATCTTTGGTGCACCTACCACAAATGTACGCATCTTCAGGCTTGCAGCAGTAAGTACAGTTTTGAAAGAGTATCGAGTTGATTATGATTACTTTTCATTCGCGTTGCGATCTTTATACCATTTAGCTCTCCAATGCAACAAGCTTTTGGTGTTGTCAAATACCAGCGTTGAAGCCGCTTCAGGCTTTGCACAAGCGTTATCTTGATCGACGTCATAGCAGTGAATTTGATATTGTGATTCAACCTGAGTGTAAAATACAAACACAATTAGCGATTTTGGTGGCACGAAGGTTTTCAAAGACAATCTTACTGAAAATACGCCGATTGATACAATATTAAAATATTTTAGTATAATAAAAATAGCTTGATTCTCTTCGTTCAAAGGAGATGATTAACATTTTTTCATAGAAAGTTTCCAATGCAAATTCAAAACAAAAAAAAAAAAAAAAAAAAAAAAAAAAAAAAAAAAAAAAAAAAAAAAAAAAAAAAAAAAAAAAAAAAAAAATAATCTCTGACTAATATTTATTTATTTAAATGACCCTGGCGGAAAATCTTGTTGTATTACAGACAATCTTGAAGCGGTACCCGAACCTACAGTGACTTTATAAAGCTCATACCGGCAAAGAAATTTTGTTCAATCGTGAGTTAAATCAAATTTTCAATTATTTTCATGATTTCTTGGATTATTTGAAAAATCTAATATAGTATACTGAGACCAGCTATTTACCTGTTTTTGTTGTCAGTTAAGCACTCATAGGAGATTTTCGTGAAGACGGGAAAAAATGCTCATCTGAATTTTTTTTCAAAAACCGCTTCTTGTCAGGACAAATGGTCTCATCGTTATCACTATTTGGCCCTACAGTTCCTCGCGAGCTTCTTGTGAGACCTGCTTTCTTTAAAATTTTGCATGCCAAGCTTCTTGATGTTTTCTTCGAGTTCGTCAATCTATCTTGATCGCGGTCTTTCCCTTGCATTGGTGGTGCATGCTGTGGCTTTTACAACTTTCTTCTATGCTCTCTTGTTGCCCAACCATTTTAGTCGCTGCGAGTTGACAAAGCGTTTAGCATTTTCACCTTTTAGAAGTTCGTTTAGATTTTCTGTCACTCGTCATTATATTTTATTGCTCCAAAGATCTTGGAATCTCCGAATAGTTGGGTTTTGTACTTTTCGAGTAGCGTCCATCACATTACTCCATAGCACCAAACGGATCGAATGACAGTTTCGTATAACGTATTATTTATTGAATATTTTTGTTTTTGCTTAATTTCTAAATTAGTTTAGGAAATATATATTCCTTAGGTGGGTGATAATGCTCAAGTTAATTGCTTGTTATTCATAATCATTTTGAACCTATTATATTGTACTTAATAACCAATTGATTTAATCAAGAAAAATTTCGAAATTTTTGTATATTGTGGCAAAAAAGTTCCCGGAAATTGTAACTAAAACGGAAAAGATCCCATCAGATGTAATACGCTTAGGCCAATGAAATAAATCCTCTCGATACAATTTTCATAAGCCCTTTGTGTAATGGCATTCAGTTCCTTCAGCCAATTTTGTTTTATCTCTTCAATCGACTGAAAATGGGCTCTATTCTGACGATTGTTGACTTGTTTGTCTCATCGGCAGTTATAATTCGCACGATCAAGCATGTTGAAAGATACCTGTTTCAGCTTTATCGAGCCGAGTGGAGGAAGACGCGTTTCATATAAAAAATATTCAACAAAATCAATGGAACGGATTGCGATTTCAAGCAATACATTCTTCTTTTTTTATTATTATCTTTCATCAGTTGAAGAGGGTGAAATTCGTCGTCCAGTACGAGGCACGTCTTCACCAATCTCTCGATCGTCTTTGAAGGCTTTGTACCACTTATAGGCTTGTGTTTTGATAAAACTGAATTACTTTAAACCTTTTGCGACATTCGCAACATACAAAAAAAAAAAAAAAAAAGATGTGTATAAGAGACAGGTATATATCTCGTAAATGACAAAAAAAAAAAAAAAAATATACAAATTGTTTGCTCGATATATTTATCCATCGTAACTTAGGTATTAAGCAGCTGCTCTCAAGAAACTAGTTGACAT
>NW_017534408.1:154550-174686 GCF_001853355.1 Bactrocera latifrons
AAAAAAAAAAAAAATATACAAATTGTTTGCTCGATATATTTATCCATCGTAACTTAGGTATTAAGCAGCTGCTCTCAAGAAACTAGTTGACATACCCCGCTATCATTGGCATAGTAATTAAGGAGAGTCCTATAACTTACAAAATTATATTTCTTTCAAATATTATTTATCCGTGGTACGTTTTTCTCATAATATATACGAAAAGTACGAGAGAGTTTTAACAATTTTTATATGCAGTATTTCTTTTTTTTGATTAAAATGAAAAAAATTAACCTATTTGTGATATTTATAAAAAATTAGATCTGCAAGCATAAAAAAAGGACCCTCAAATCGTGTTAGGGATAAATCTGCACCAAAGCAGCTTTGAGAAAAACTTTCAGACGTTGCGGGAATTATTTATTTCTGTTCAAAAATGTTCTTACTCTAACATTTTTCCAACAGGGCAGCAGTGTTGAGTGAATTGTTCGCTAACCTCGCCGAAATGTGCGTAAGGGCAACGATGGAAGTCGTGTTTAGTTTAAGTCTTGTTTTGTTCGACTCCCTTGTTATGATCAGTGGAAATTCCGTTTTTAGAAATTTAGACAATGGACTTGATTTTTGCAACACGTTGGGGGGATGATAACGAAGCGAATAAATGATTTTGCATACTTCGGTTGAAATTTACGAAAATTAAATTAAGTCATTATAACTTAAAATTTATGCATGTAAAAATTGTTTACATAGTGCTTGAGTTTATAATAAGTGCAATGAAGATGCGAATAAAAAGGTAGACTTCTCCGCTAGTAGAAAAGGACTACTAAACTGTGTCTCTATATTTTAGGCTAACGTCTGACTATATATTTTCCCCTACATCTCTTTCTTTTGAAGTGGTTTGTGATAAGTTGTGATCTGCAAAATCGCTACGAAGGATTTGTGGGTCGCAACTGTCAAAAAGTTTGATGAAGATTAGTTGATTAATACTAAAAACGGTACCACCATATACTTTTACTTATTCATGCATTTTTAAATAAAATTTCATAAAATACTTTTCAATTAATAAAGTTTTTAGCCTTGTGAATCAACCAGTTATTAGATATATGTACGTTATCTGTATATATTAATTTGGGCTAAATACTATTAAACTCGAATTTGTAAACAACATTGCTGACTTTTTACGTCAATCGTAACGAAAACATAAAAAAATGTTAAAACTAAACTAGAGGAAAGTCCGTAACCTTCCGCAATATACAATGCCGAAACGATCAGCTAACCGGAGCTCGAAACTAGCTCACAATAAAAACATTGAAAAGGTGGCAATAATTAAAATTGTGGACTGTGAGAGGAATTCATTAAGCTAAATCAGTAAATTATGGTGCAAGACAGTAATGAGACAAATTTTATAAAAAATAAACGTTTTCCAATATTTTTGGCAGAAATAATATTATAAATGTTATTCAGGGTGAGCAGATATTGACGAAGCCATCAGTCATTCGGTTGACTTTGCGGCGTCAAAGCTTCGCACATCAACCGAGGCGACGCGTTGTGAGGACTAATGATGTTAGCCATATTTTACATACACACATAAAAATGAACAAGCAATTATGCAAGAGTCTGTCGTGGGCGTGAAAGCGTCCATAATATATATGTATATATGTGCTTAGAGTTGCCAACTTCGCGAAACTTTTTTAGAATGTTGAAATTTTCCTAAAATATTGGCTTCGCGTTTTGAGAAAGGTTTTAAGGCATAATTCAAATCCGATTGGAGTTCTTGATGCATTGTAAATAGTACTGGAGTTCTGTACTTCTTAAGAATTATATAATTAGCTATCAAGCATATTATCGACTGAACAAAGATTCGAATGATCCCTTTGGGACTTTTTGATTGCACCAAAAAGCGGTTCAGTCAGAAGTATGAGTCAGAAATATGATCACAGATACAGTGCTAGAAAGCAAGAGGTCAACGAGTAATAACATGAAGTAATTTGATGTTACCCCTTTGTGGGTTTGTTCGGAAAGTAATAGGACGATTAGACTTCGGGGCATGCGTGCACCGACTGGATTCGGTAGAGGTTCCTAGCTAACGAGCGAGCGGCTGGTCAGTTGTCTCCGAGCACCTGGAGAGTCAGGACAAACATTTTCGCGCCGAAGAACCAGCGTTCGTTAGAGCAGAGGTACACGAATAAATTCTTTGTGAATCTCGGTAAATTTGCGACAGAGACATTTGATATGATCAAGCAGGCTTACCCAGATGTTGCTTTAGCAATAAGTTGTGTGTTTCTGAGGCAAAGAGAAAATTATGCTCATTGTTTTTTTTTTACATCAAAGGCATCGTCCACCAAGAATTTGTTCCTCCTGGATAAACCGTTAATGGCAAGATTTACGTGGAAGTCCTCAAGACACTCAAACGAAGGGTCAATCGGGTCCGACAAGACATCGCAGCCGATTGGAAGTTGCATCACGACAACGCCCCTGCTCACACCACCTTTTTTGTGAGCATCGACCTAACCAAGGCCGGCATCCCAATGCTTCGGCAGCCCTACAGCCCAGATACCCAGGCCCCCCGACTTTTTCTTGCCTTAAAAGGCCGGAAAGATGAAAGGCAAGAATTTTGAGACAAAAGAGGGAATCACAGCAGCATGCACCCCGGTTGTTAAATCTATTTCAGAGAATGCCTACATCGAGACAAAGGGAGCATATTTTGAAAGTTTTTAAAGGATTGTAACGATTTGTTCAATAAACTTTTTTTTAACGACTCAGTCCTATTACTTACGCGGTGAAACCCTGTAAACTTGAACGGACTGTCAGCGAGCACAAGGTCAGTATTTCTGCTCTGCTGATGTGCACATCTCCCTAAATGAGTCCAAACTTCGCTTCAGCCGCGAGTCATCCGTCTAAGGCTTACTCCGCCTCTTCTCTAGCACTCCGCTGAATTCCGAATGGAGAAGAAAACATTCAATTTCGATATCACATCAAATAAAAAAAGCAAATTCGATTTTSAAATGAAATCACTCCGGTTACGGTGAAACGAAATTATTTAGCAAATTTAATTATACATAATTAATTAACATTTATTTATTTAATAAAAATAAAAAAATATGTTGGCAATCCTTAACTGGGCTTCGCGATTAACGTCAACATCCAATTTCTCGGCTGCTTGCCGTCTTTTCGGCGACTGTCATTGTTGTGATAAAGTAGTTTTACTTTTGTTGTTGTATTATTTTTGTTTCCGTTTGTGTATTTCATAGGGGATATATTACTTTGTTGTTATTACGGAATTCCTCGCGTTAGGCCAATTTTGCTTGTGAATTATGCAAATGTGAATATTCCGGTTTC
This sequence comes from Bactrocera latifrons, assembly GCF_001853355.1. NCBI lineage: Eukaryota > Metazoa > Arthropoda > Insecta > Diptera > Tephritidae > Bactrocera > Bactrocera latifrons. The sequence continues at coordinate 157,863 of NW_017534408.1, forward strand.
ATTGCCGCATCACATAGTGTTGCTGTTGTTGCAATACTGATCTTCATTAGGAATATGTTATTTAAAGCTATATTTGCCTTAAATGCCAGCTGTCACAATCGAAACAAAATAACGTTAATTGCCGATAACATTTTCTTCTCCTTCGTTAGGGACATGTCTGTATGTACATATGTGTACAATTTATATATTCGTTTATTTGCATTCAAATGTGTTTGTGGCTTTCCGAAAGTGCTAGCGCCGCTCGTGAGTGTCGTCTGCAATTTTAGTGTTGTTTGTTGTAGGTGTTCGTGTTTTGGTTGTTTACAAGGCACAGTGTTTAAAAAATACTGTTTTTGAAATGAAAAGAAAGTTGAATTTATCATTTAATTTTTTTTTAATGTAACGCAGCTCCATAAACAACATTTTTTGGTTTCTGTTCCGGTGTACAGGAAAGATGGTTTTCCAAATCTGGCCGTGTGAAAAACATAGGATTTCCAAATTTATGCCACACATTATGCGACTATCCTTGTGACCTGTTGATTGTCATCTCAAAAGCATTTTTCACTGGAAATGGAATACGTTTGAACTGGAATGGCAAATCGTTAAAACTCAAAGGAATTCGTAGAATTAAGCATTCTGTCCCCTTATATTCGATGCGTGCGTCATAATCAGTAGTGTTCCAATGACAGATCTAACTTTGAAACGCAAATAATGTGGTGCCATACCAAGCATCTGCAAAGAATTTAGAAATTCCACTGGATAATTCATGCCGTCGTCTTCACTGCCAAGACGATCGATCGATTTGTATGAGCGCAAACCTCCCGGAATTTGACTTTGAATCTTCCAGTTTAAGTCAACAACACCGGTATTTTTGGCAGCTTTCGCAGTTACGATAATTTGGCCAATGTCCGAACATTCGTGATGAGTTTAGGTACAGTGTTTAAAAAGGGACTGTTTTTGGAAAAAAAATATTTATAATCTGTGATAAATACACATATGGTAGATAAATTACTTGAGATAACCTTGTATAGTTTTGTTTTTTTAATTGCATTCATTAAATTCCTTTTGATTACGGAAACTTTAAAATTCTCTCAAAATGAAAACAAAACCTTCCAACTCAAGCCAATAAAAGTTAATGGAATAAAAAGTAAAAAAAAAAAATCTTCAAGTAATTTTAAAGGAATTATATGATTATGCTTCTACTGTTTATTATTTTACCTTGAACAGGGTATATTAAGTTATCACGAAGTTTGGAACACCCAGAAAGGAGCGTCGAAGATCGTATAAAACATATATTTTAATGATCTGTGTTTTGAGCTCAGTCGATTTAGCCATGTGCGTTTGTCTGTCTCTCCGTCTGCCTATATATATATGAACTAATCTCTCAGTTTTTAAAATATCGTTTTGAAAATTTGCAAACGTTATTTTCTCTTAAAAAAGCTGCTCATTTGTCAGAACTGCCGATATCAGATCTGTATAACATATAGCTACCAAACAAACTAAACGATCGAAATGTAGTATTGGTGTGGAATCAAGCGCTTGTATGGAAAACTTTCGCATTTGACGTGGTATCATAACGAACTTTGACACGGATTACTGCTTAAGGTGATAATATCATCTCCGAAAGAACTGTTCCGACTGCGTAAAGTGTGTTTTAGTGTTTTGTGAGAAATACTTTGAAAGGGATGAAATTTTTTTGTATGAATATATAGAAAATTTAGATTTTATAGTCTTACTTTTTGATCACAGTAAAAGTTGTATACAGGTTTGATTTTTGACAAATATTTATACTTCAGAGTGACTTATAAAATCGATATTAATCTCAAAATGTTACTTTCATCAATGCCTGAAAATTAAGCTAAAAAGAACATGTAGAAGTTTTAAATATATCGGTGCAGCCGTTTCGGCGAAATATGCGTTTCTGAAACTATTTGCAATACAAGTGTATGGTGCTATATGTGCATTCGTTATATTGTGAATGAGCTGCAGAAGCCATTTTTTGATATTCTGAAGTAGATATGATATAACATCTTTATTAAAACTAATATTTTTTGATACTACTAATTGAATATTTTTAAATTTTTTTGGCTTTTCTTCATCACTACCCACTGTGCCACTAATTATATATTGTATTTAATTGTATTATAAATATTTGTATGTCATATAGTTTGTTCAGCATATTTGCAGTATTTGACATAACATACTACTCGAACTACTAGATACACACATGAGTGCATTAGGGCAGTCATTCGTAAACGAAAGCGACATGTTTGTCCTCTCATTTCCTGATACTGCTTTGTATTTAAACAATGTCAAGATAGTTGGAAACAACACTAAAAAATAAAAATATAATTTACTAAAATGGATAAGAAATCGTATTCTAGGCAATAAAATAAAGTAAATATTAATTCAACAATAAGTGCTATACGAATTCTCAGATCAATCACAAATTTTGTGATTGTCTGAATGGATATTGCCCGAAAATGTATTAAACGGACATTAGTAAGCGGATAAAGTGTTGCTGAAGACCTCAATTTGTCGATTTCAAGACGTTTTCAAGAATTGTGGCTGCCTCAAACCACAACCTACCGGATTTTTAGAAAGGATTGGGGCTAGCATCCGTATAAAATAGTTCTCACTCAGGAACTGAATCCATTAGCCCATCGTAAAAGTCGTGAATTGGCGGAATTTGCTTTGGATTGTAAACAAAAACTTTTTTTTTAAGAAGATCATCATAATAAAATTGTCGATTCTGCCCAAATTATTCATAAAGAACCATTCCAATCACCTAAAAAGACAGTTTGAGGTGGATTTTGGTCCGACCCAATTTAGAAATTAAGCGTCAGTGTCAATTAAGAGCATTATAGATCGATTATAACCAACTCTTTTTGGCCGTAGTTCGAATAAGTAGATCTTGAATCATCTGGTTCTAACAAGACGGGGCTACGTCTACAGGACATTCATGCCATCAATTTGATTTAGAGGAAAAGCACTCGAAAATTGGGTTCATCGTAATTATTCCAGCAAAAGAAGTCGTAAAGGCTATTTGAATGGTTTGGTAATAAGAATTGAATTGTATCAAGTGTAGTTAAATAATAAAAAAAAAAAATTAAATTTACTTAACAATCAGTGCGTTTTCTTTGAAAAGAAAGTATATTTCTCTTACGGGAAAACCGAGTATATGGTGCGAGTATATAATTTTCTTTCATAATTCAAGCATCACCCTAATGTACTTTACATTTTTTAAAACTCTGCTCACTTTCATTAATTTTGGCCTGGCACTTATGTTGTTTAATTATGCGCGTTTATGCAATTTTTTTTTTTAAAGTTATTTATTAACAAAAACAAAAACCTTTTTTATACACATTTATATAAATTGGCAAATTCAGACTGTCTGAAATAGGGTTTTTTTTTAATACCACTTTGTCTGCATGACTTTTTGTTTTTCAATCTCTAAAACTTCTAATTAAGCTAGTGTACAATTATAACTGACCTCTTTAGCAGTCTCTCATCGGAGATCAAAGCAATTCAAATTTCGAGCGCATTATGCAAATTAGCGAATGAGTCATGAACTCTACAGCGTAGCCTAGCTGCCTAGAAACTCAACCATAACATAAATTCAATATTATTATCGTGTTAATTATGGGTCTTATCATAAATTATAAAGCAAATTTTTTCAAGAATGTTGACAAACGTTGAGAAGCCGATGCAGCAAATGACAAATATATTAAAGATGTTAATTAGCAAGTGAAACCAGACACCTATAAATAACAAATGTTAAGCATAAAATGAAACAAAACTCGATGTTTATGATTAGTTAAACTGGAATTAATAAGAATATGTAAATTGGCGTGGTGAATTGCTTGTTTAGAGGCGGATTATAATTATCTATAACAAATGGAAATGGGTATATTGACCCACTCTGGCATGGACATCATAAGTTTTACTTATTTATTTATTTTTTCTGCTTTTATTTATTTGATATAAATAAAAGATAAATAAAAGATTTCTTTTTAGAAATTATAACTGAATACCGTTATGATATATTAAAAGTTTATGGAAAAAAATTTTAATCAATTATAGAAAAAATGCTCTAAATTGTCTTATCTTATATAATAAATATCCTTCACTCTGTGAGATGTTCGTAAATATCTTTATTTTGAATCTCGGCAGCTTTCCTTTTAAGCTTAGGCGCTAAATAGGAGCTCTAAACTACTGCCAATTCCAAGCATAGTTCTGGTAGGATTTCAGTTATAGATATCTAAAGATGTCCTCGAAAATGGCTGCTTAAGACACAGGCTCACTAGAAAGGTAATTATTTTCATCAAACAAATTTTTTTAGTAATCTAAGAGCACATATATTTAAAGCATTATATTCCAAATAATTTCTACATTCAACTACAATTCCACTTCTTCAATTTCCCCACTTTGCTTTGAGCTTTTGTTGACTGAAATTATCTAATATGGCAGACTGTCGGGTTTGTCCCACCAGATTTGGTTTCATTATTAATTACCTACGCTCAACAAATGAAAATTAACATTAATTTCCAAATTTCGAATTGTCAACAAATATTTCATTCAAATTTGTTGTCTTTACTTAATAGGTCAAGGTCTTGGAAAATAACTAGGCCATGCCATAGTAATTATACACTTACATGTATATATTTTAATATGTAAATGATAATGGGTTATAACCAAAATTTAATAACGACGAGTTAAATGCCGTTTAGCGAGTTATGCGTCGCACTGGCACCAGTTATTAACGACTGCTACGTCAAGGAATTAAAAGATAACAGAGTGTAACGCATAGACAAGTAGGGGAGATGAGCATACAAAATATCAATATATGCTTGTATATACAGTAACAGTTATTGTACAGCACATATTAAATTGTAGTTGAGTGGATTTATAGCCAGCCATTCTCACCAGAGCTCGCCGTGGTTGGTTCTTGTCAAAAATGATCAAAGATATATAAGATAAAGAGATATATCAGTCGCTTTAAATTATCTATAAGATCGTATCTCTAGAAACACCAATTCTTCCTATATTTTAAAATCATAAATAGTCGGTTGAAATATTCAAACTTTTCGTTCAAATTTTTATGATAACATCCAAAGTTACTCTGAAATACGAAGCATTCTAAAGACTTTGATATACTTTTCCTTCAAGCCAATCGTATGTTAATGTAATGCAACAGATACTTAATAATCTACCGGTTAGCTTACTTTTGGATTGTTTTCCATTTCCGATTATTGCACAGAACTTGTTTATAGTTTTTACTTTTCACTCATCTTAAATCGTACAATCAGCTAATGCAGAAAAAAAAGCTGTCTATTTTTCGTCTCATCTCGTGTAACAATAGCAATATTCGTTAAGTAAAGTTCAAATTGTATTCCATAAATGATTAGAGCTGATTAATTTTGTTTGAAATTAAATTAAATTTGTTTAAAAGCGACCAAAAACTAGTCAACAAAATAAATATGTTTCATTTATGAGTGATGTGGAGAGAATATCTTGAACTATAGTATTAAGAATTCTGATCATAATCATAGCTTAAATTTCGAAAATATAAAATTCTTTTTTAGAAACCAGCGCTTTAAAAACTATACATATTTATATTACTGCTTCAAATACCCGTAAGCATAAAAATCCCTGAAAAAAATCGAAAGACATGCCGAATCAAGTTTTCCGATTAAAACAAAAGCATAAAAAGTTCAAGATGCTATCGCGTTGGTTAATTATTAATAACGATTGTAAAATCATGGCTTCGATAAGAATTCTTGAATTTGTCGCATGAATTTGCATTTATCAATAATAAATGAGAGCAATTCATAACAAAACGGAAATGTAAAAAATTTATCTAGATCGTAAACGCAGCGTGACTTAATTGCCAAAAATTTGAGAAGAAATAAAAAATTGAATAACTTAGATGATAAAAAATAATAATAATAGTTTTTATAATAAAATAAACATAAACATTTTTATTACTTTTGAGGAATTTTTAAACTCACTAAATTACGAATACACAACGTATGAGATTAAAAAGAAGTAAAACAAAAGGACGAGTCTTAAATTGGTAACCTCAACATACGTTAATGCTAAACAAAAAGAGACCGAGAATGAAGAACCATTTTTAATTTAAAACACGATTTCCACATCTAGCTATACATTTTCTTTTTAATAAGTTATTAAAAAATAACGAGACGAGCCAAATGCAAGAGAAGTCTGCTTCAAATGCTGAAGCAGTGAAGTTACCCTTTAAACCATTTTAAAGCGCTAGGAAGGATGAGCACTACGCGAAAAACTGGTCGCAGTACCATTAGAAGCATGAAGGGACTCAGCTGCATTACAAAGCTTGGCCTTACTTTGCCAAACCCGATAAAAACAACTTGGAAATACTTTGATTAGAAATCCAACTCCATCCGCCATACTCCCCAATTATTATACCGTCTTGGACTCTGAGCCAGTCCAAGCAGTTCTATTCAAAAGACAGCGAAAAAAAAAAACGTCTTGATTCTTAGATATCATATACGAGTATACGAGCTTTGTCAGAAGATAGAAAAAAACTGTGACTAATGATGAAGAAGTCTTCGAATAATTAATTTTCTTACAATAAAAGAGCAGAGAGAACAATAAAAGAGCAGAGAGTTGCGCACTTAGTAGTAAGACTCATAACTTCGGAGCGGTGCATCTTTTTCCTTGAACTTAGATATTTGTGTGTTTGAGTGCAAGTAAAAGGAACTTAAGATAAAGACGGTTAGGTGGTGACTTTTCTTTCTCAAACATCTCTTTATCGATTTTTTAAGTATCTGATACATTTCTAATTATAATGAGCATATTTGTAATGATAATGTTTTATACCAAAATTTTTATTAAATGACATTCGATCATACACTTCATAGGATTAGTTTCTGATTACAATATCGTCAATCCCTTTGTCGATAATCCAGTAAAACTAATGTTTTGCTTTCCAACTAATCGTCTTTCAGTTTGGTGATCTTCAGCTACTTCCCTTACGTAGCCATAGTTTTATATATACATATATACATATGTCAGGTTGGTTTAATGTCTTTGTTTCATCTTTTGTGTTTCGATTTCCTTTTGATTTTGTTCGCCATTATTTGGGAGACTCTTTGTTTGTCGCTTTCAGTGTGTAGTTTGGTAGCGTAAAATTTGTTTTGTTTATTGAAGTCATAAAAATAGTTGTGTGATGTAAAATTAATTTTATAATGATATCTTATATACATATGTATGTATGTATACACATCTGTACATATGTATGTTGGTGTTTAACATGAAAATAGATACGCCATTCTTTAATTTTTATACCCTGAACGGGGTATATTAAGTTTGCCACGAAGTTCATGACAGCTAGAAGGAAACGTCGGAAACCCTGTGGAACGAGTTGATTTGACCGGTGGGTTGTTTGAGGGCCTCGTTAAACCTCGTGCACTTATTCGGAGCCCGTCGGGGTCGCTAAAGATAAGAAGACTGGATATTGTTTTATAAGCATTTTTTGCATTTGCGAAAGTTTTTTTTTTCAGTTGAAAATTATATATTATATATTTTGATGAATGATTAAACAGTACAAAATACTCGTAAGTAGCACAGAGCTGTCATACTAAACGAAAGATTCAAATCGTGTTGTTTTATGCAATTTTTTTTTTTTTTTTATCTGTGAAGGGTATTCCAGCTTCGGTGCAACCGCAGTAAAAATCGTTTTCTGTTTTAAGTGACATAATACCTGGCGCTCATTTAGTGTAGTTAATTGTCTAAGCTGCCAGCGGAAAATAAGCAATTTTAACAGTTTATGATGATTAGCGTAATTATGTAATAATGACTCTAAGTTAGCTAAGCATATACAAACATGAAAAGCATTGACGGATTTGGGCCCAGTTTTTGTTTATTCACATAATGGTCATTTTATTTCAAAACTCTTGTCCTTCATATTAAAATAAAATAACTCTTTTTTAATGCTTTTAATTATGTGTCGTGAAATTCTATACAGATTTCCTAGCTTTGTGCTGAACTTTACTTCTAACAGCTGATGAGTCCACACAGAAATCTATTGTCTCTGCCACCGATCATTAGTCATAATACACGTTCATGTGAGTTTCAGTGGCTACTATAGTCGGCATGCTAAGGTTTTTTCACCATTTCTCATCATGGCTGTCATTAGTAGTTTATTAAGCAATTAATTTATGATATAGAACCCGTTTGATACAAGCGCTAATCCATCTTTAACCCAAATAATGAGTCTCAATTTGAATCTTTTCTTGTACCTACCTGATTATTTGTGTTTCATTGTTGTTTGCGAAATGTTATACACCAGTTGCAAGTATTTACGGTGTTATTCGGAAAATTCCACACAACGCTGCCTTAAGTGAAATTCAAATGAGTAGATGCCGAAAAAATAAGTCTGAGCTCATTAAATGCAATTAATCACCGCTTGATTAGTTATGAGAGAAATTAAAATATGCTGGGTTTGCCAACCATTTGTAATATTTAAATATGATCCTAATGATATCAATAGAAGTGTGAGGTACTATTTACAAATGTGTAAGTCTGCTTGACAACGATTTATGGAGTATTGAAAAAATATCTACGTCTTAAGGCCTAAATAGCTTGTTTATAACTTTACTTTTAATTGTTTGTCTCTTAATTGCTACTAAGCCCATTTATTAACAATCCTAATTGGTGTGTATAGTAAAGTTCTCATTTTCCGACAAATGTTTAGTGAATTTGTTTTCAAAATAATCTGTTGGTTTCTGTAATTTAAACTTTTATAGAAAGGCCTTTACATTTTATGGAAAGTCGAAAAGTTCTACAAAAGAAATTCAAATTATTTTGTTATGAAGGCAATTAATGCCATACCAAGTATTTAACACCATGCCTCAAAAAGCTGATGTTATCAATAAGTCTAATAAAACATGCAATTTTTGGCGTAGTTCTGCTGGAAACAGCGACACACATGTTTTACATTAGGAATAATGCGTTTTACGCGAATCCTTCACCATGCCTGCTTCGAACTGCTTGATAGCCATCAGTTACAATAAGGTTAACGGTTAAAGGGCACTTAACCACTTTTCTTTCATTTTTCTTGTCACGATTTGCTTTTTTACAGATTTTCTTCGTAGAACTCCCATCTGGTTAAGCCGATTTTTAAGTGTTCGAATAAAAATATATTTTCTAAATGATTTCTACAACTTTGCCTCCATCTCAGCCGCGATTTTACCATAAGTTAGCACGGTCATCTCTTAAGCTACTGCTTCTAAATGAAAACACGATTTAAGCACACAACCGAATTTCAAAGCATTAATGAAAGTGAAGCAGAACGTTTAAAAAGCTTCTCTGCATAGCCGTGTGTTCGTTTTATGGGAATTCGGGCAATACCCAATACCATTTACAATGAATTAAAAAAAAAAAAAAATATACTTGTTCTTTTTTTCTTTTTCTTTTTTCTTTGCATTTTTTTTCGTCACCTGATCTCGAATGAGAATTTTGGTAATCCTTGATTGGGATTTCAGTGTCTTCAGCGAATTTATGTTTTTTCGGTTTCGGCTCATTTTTGGAGCACCGCTTGCTAGATTGTTGGGCAGTTTTGTCATCATATTCATAAGTCTACGTCTCGTCACCAATAATTATGCGTTTGATGAATGGTCTACAGTTGCGTTGAACAGCAGCTCTTTTTCGATCTCTCAACGACCTCGTTGATCTACAAGTCATGCTAGTGAGACAGCAGAGCATCAAGCACTGTTTACTTAACTTCTTCAATGTTATCGTCGTTAACAGAGGTGGACGGACAACGCGTGAAAAGCAAGTTTTCTTATTTTATGTCTTTTACTGAAGGCTTTGTGCCTGTCCAATACTGATATTCGTGACAAAATGGACTCCAAAAAATACTTGTGAATTATTTTCCGTAAGCGTGATTCCATTGGAAACAGAAAATTTTAGCAAAATTTCAATTTTTACCACAGTAAAAATGCAGACAAATTTCTCACGCCGTAAACACACCAACTTTCAAATGAAAGTTGTGTCAATCTAGAAATAAAATTTTTGTTGATTAGGTAACCGTGTGCAGTTTAAATGAACACATCTGCGTCAAGTTTGATCTTAACGTATGAATAATGTTTGGTACTCCGGGGACTGGCACGTGTTAACGAACTCGTTTCGTGATATTTTTGTATTTCTAGCTCTAAAGATTCCGGAATAATTCTTAGAATTTTTGGAAAAATTGGAGTTGTAGGGGAAGTAGGTGAATTGACATTGACACATTGAGTTCGGTATAGCCCCAACAATTGTCACTGTATCGAATATATTCAAGTAAGATTGAACATTTGCAAAAACTAAAATCGAAGCATAGTTTTAGGATCTACAAAATAGCGACTTTGCAAAAACATAGCCAAATTAACAGAGAAAGCAGCGCCAACTCGCTATTGGTTGAAACTGTTTGGCAAAGCGGAAGAAGCAGAAAGCAATGTGCCGAAGAAATATCTCCAAATGGCAGCACGCACACATCCACACATGCAAAGTAAATATGTATACCAACAACATTGAAACAATGAAATAGTGGAGCTATTAAAATTGCAGAAAGCCCATGAAAATGCAATGCATTTTTGCATCTCTTTTGTCGAACTTTGGAAATGGTCTTGTAGGTGTAAATCTGTGTCTATGTTCATAAATATGTATATAAACAATTATGCATTTTTGGTTGCTATGCTAGTGCTCAGCTATGAATGTAAATGCTGTTCGAGTTTTTTAAATATATAAATATATTTTAATATTTAAACTTTTTTTAAATACATATTTTCTATTTTTGGAAACGCATTGAATTGTGCTATTCAAAATTTCCAGTTTTAACCTGCAGCGATTTTGGATTTCGATGCCTCAAAGAAGCGCGTTGACCACATGGAGCATTAGTTACCAGCCTGTGGTCTTAATTGTGACAATATTTTACATGCAGCTTTGTATTCGACCCTCTGGTATAAAGAAAAAGAAGTAAAATATGCACCATTAACTTTGTTGGTGACACATATACGTACCATCATAGGCTGAATATAATTAATTTAATAGATGGAACAAGTTTTGCCCTGGAAGCAGCTGCAATTAGGCGCAACATGTGTTGGCGGTGTTGATGGTGTTGTTGTAGTGCGTAGCGCGACGACGACGGCATATTTCAGCATCGGTGCGTAGCTGATCGAGTATAAATAGCGCGTGTGTGGCTTTGTTAGGACATAAACAGTTCGATACTCATTCAGTAATAAACGCTCCGTGCCAAAACCTTCTCTACAAACAACAAAATGCGTGTGATTGTGGTGAGTAGTCAAGCAAAAAATTAAATATTAAACTCACATATTCTAATAATTACTTTAAAAAAATCAGAAATATTAATATTGACACACTTTCCCTCCCATCACTTGCAGGTGCTTTGTCTGATTGCTGTCGCTGCGGCTCAATACGAATATGCCCCCAATATCCAGCCACAAGTGGGTGCTGCTCAACTCTCCCAACCCATTCAGCCACAAGTGGGTGCTGCTCAACTCTCCCAACCCATTCAGCCACAAGTGGGTGCCGCTCAACTCTCCCAACCCATTCAGCCAGTCAGCGAATTTAATAAGGAATACTACACTTACTCAGCACCCGAACATGAATTCAATGATGCCGGCTCCGCTGACAACATCGACAATTCATTAAAGAAGAACTTGCGCGTCATCTTCGTTAAGGGACCCGAGAATACCGGACTCGAGAACGCTGCTTTGCAATTGGCTAAATCTGCTAGCGAAGAACGCACTGCCATCTATGTGTTGACCAAGCAAGCTGACATCGGTGATTTGGCCAACAAATTGAACTCGGTACAGAGCACTGGCAGCAAACCCGAAGTACACTTTGTCAAGTACCGCACCCAAGCCGATGCTGAGAATGCACAACGCGCCATTCAGTCTCAATACGACTCGTTGCCCGGCGCTTCAAGCAATCACAATGCCGGTTCAGCGCCTGTTTTGGACTTCGCCAGCAAACCAGCTCCAGCTCCAGTTGCCGCTCCAGCTCCAGCTCCAGCTCCAGCTCCATTGGCCGCAGCCGCACCCGCACCCGCTGCTCCCGCCAACACTTACATTCCACCACAAGCACAATCGTATTTGCCACCCGGCAGAAGGTTCTAAGCTACACGAGTGATTTCTAGCGAATGTCGTGATTAACTGTTGACTAGTTTTAACATACTTGTTTTATTAGTTTTTGTTTTTTAGTTTTTATGTTCTGTTAAATACTTCCTTAGAACCGCAACAGCTATATGTACAGATTAAATAAAAATGTACAAATTTGATAAAATATGAATGGCTTTTTTGGTAACATAAGAGGGAAATAATATTGGTACTTGTTTAGATGTGCATCCGAGACACCTCAACGAGATTATTAGTGGTTTGTATGGCTTAACCCAATAAATACAAACTAATGAAGTTGAAACATCGAAATCATTGGCTATAACAACCGCGCTTTTAATTCTGCTCTCTCTAGGTGGGACAAAGAAGCGAAGCAAATGGCTCCAGTGGTGAACGAAGGCAAGACGAAATATCTTTTGTCTTCAAACAAACAGTCGTCATACTCGCGACTTGGCTCCCGCGTCACTGTTGATATTCATAATTTCGAAGTCAAAGAAAATTTCGTCCGTCTTGCAACCAGTATTAACAACAATAACTCATGCTAGCAGGTTCTACTATCATTCCCGTTCTGCTATATAGTGCAGAGGCATGGAAGATGACAACAAATAATGAGTCGGCGTAACGAGTTTTCGAGTGAAAAATTCTGCGGAAAATTTATGGTTCTTTGCGCATTAGCAACGACGAGTAGCGCAGTAGATGAAACAATGATCTGTATGAGATTAACGACGGCATTGAAGGAAAACACTCCAGCTATTTGACGTCGTGGGTAGCAGAGAAAGGGAAGACTTCCACAGGAATTTTTACTCGATTTCTTCTATTTTTTTCAAAATACAGTTTCCTCCTTATTATTTTAAATTTAAGATCAAATACAGTGACATAGTACGGTAAGTTTATATAAATAAGAATAAAAAATCCAGAAACTTCAGTATTTGCGTGTTTCACATATAATTTAAGAGTTTTGTGGAAAAGGCGCCACGTATAGACCAGTTTTGGTCCTTTGCGATACCAGATGGAGTTCAGTTAGTAGGTTAATAGGTCCACAAGGAGTGGTGTTAAAACACCTCATATTCAAACAAGTCTACTTAATTATGTCTCAAACCGAAAGTCCACAGCAAAAATTGACCGGATTGGAAGTATTTCGAACTGTGCCCGCAAAGTTTTCGTTACTTATGAAATATTGTTCAATAACGAAGACACGTTCCTCTAGCATGTAACGCTCCCTCTTTACTAAGCCTAAAGTGTCATCTGTCAGTTTTTTTGGTGTCGTGCTCTTGGCATTTGTTGCAGCGATTATCGATTTCGATGCGCCACTAGACTGTGACCAGTGAGCTTTCCAATGATGTTCCTACATCCATTCCTATGAACTGCCAGCAGATGATAAGTTCAGCACTTAAATTAAAGGCAAGATCATGTATGATAAGAAATGTATCGTTACGCACCCGAATTCAACTGTTATCTTCCCTGGAAGTATATATGCTTTTGAAAGCTGCTTCAGCACATATATTCTCACAACTGAAAATTGGACCTAATTTTCTAAAAAAAATTAAATTAAACTTTGTCTACATTTAACCGAAATGGCGATATCAGATTCTCAAAATATTTCATATAAAAGGGAATATAATTCAACAAAGCTTCTGCGTATTTATAATATACGAATACATATGAAACTCAAAAAGATATGCCAAAATATGATAATTATGAATGCAATAAAGTATATCGATTTTGAATACCTCGAAGTACATTTTAATTACCTATAACGTAAATACCTTTCAATGCAATAATTGATTTATCTACTATATACTCAGTTACAGTCGACAAAATCAGTCATTATGAATTCCCAAATTGTTCTCCAATTACACAATATCCGTATATTGTATTTCATATTATACGAATTGACATCGAATAATATCTCATTTCGTTTACAGCGCTTTCAGACAAATATTGCAAAATAAGAATGTGAATATTGTCTTTTACGACCTCAAAGCACTGTTACAAATACTAGACTTCAACTTGTGAACGCGTCACGGTTGTCGGCGATCACCGAATGCCATTTGCATATATCGGCATTTGATTAGTGGTTATGCTTTGCGCCTTATCTGCTGACGTCATCAAGTTCGGAATAATTAACTTTAACACATACATACATAGCTGAAGATGCATCTACTCAATTTATGCGCCTAAAATTGAGCAACATTTTAGATGAACGATGAATATATTCGGTCCAGCATAATATTTTGGTAGTTACTGTTAGATTAGTTTTATAATTTGTGAAACTGTGTAGGTAAATTAGATTACTAGAGGAAAAACTTTGCAAGAACTTCGTAATATTAAACGCAAATACTTTTGGAATATCTAAGTTCAACTAGAAATTATCGTAGAAATTAATTTCTATTTATGCGTTGGTGAAGCAAGGTCTTCCTTATAGGACCATTACTAAAAGAATGGGCTGTTAACATTCAACTGTGTTACGTTTTTTGCAAAAAAGGGTTACTTTAAAGAACCTGGGCGAAAAAAAGTATCTTGTCCAAAACGTGCTGCTATCTAGAGGATTAATGGCATACACGATAAGTGTTAAGGATCGATTCAACAGTTCTTTTTTCGATACGTGCAGGGCTGAAAACATTTTAAGGAGTGAGAATAAGTGTGGAAACAGTACGAGAACTAGACACTTGAGCAATGGTGAAACGATTTGTGATCAGACGAAAGGAAGTTCAATCTGGATGATGCCGACTAATAGCATTATGTGAGCTGCTTTGCTAGAGAACGATGTGAAGAAAATTTTTTTTGTCAAAACTCTCAAAGTCAGATGATCTGGGTTTGTTTTTCATATTACACTCGTGACTCTTTGCACCTTTTATGTGTTACAATGAATGCTCAAATATATGGGCAAGTTATGAAGAATCTTTTTGCTATACTTCGCAGACAATTTCTCAAGACGTCTCTGCGCCATGATTCCGAGCAAAATGCGTCAGTAATATTTTGTACTAATTGTCATGCTCCCCAACAATAAAATTGTAAACAAAATATGAATAAGAATTACATTTCATTTACATCTCACAGGTGGAAAATGTGTTTGAGGATTTCAAGGTTGACTGAGCCGACTTTTTTATTTGAGAAATAACGCCATGAAATTGGGCGTCGATTATTGTCTAAAGCAACGATATAAACTACGAAGAAATTGTACAGATCTGTCTACTATATCTACTATATATGAAAATTAAGACACAAATATTTTTATAATATTTTGTGCCATAAAAATGCATCTATGAAGGGTAATATAGTTTCACTTGCAGCCGAGATTAACGTTATTTCTTGTATAAAAGTGAAGATAGAGGCTACATTATTGTTGATATTGTCCACTTAAATATTAAAAGACTAAGTTAAATAGTTTCAATCGTATATTTGTTCGAGCTTATGTTTGTATGTATAGATATCCTCGTGATGTTACACAAACAAAGCAGGAGCCCACCATCCACCTGGTAGTAGCAACGCATTTAACCCATCCGTTTACGGCAGTTGTCAATTTCATTTTTGATTACAATATGTACGTTAGCATAATTACATTTAAAGTTTTTGCAAGATAAATACTTTAATTAACATAATAATGCAATTTTCGACTGTTATTTAACAGTGTTAAATGTAATTTACTCATGAGTTCATATAAAGTGGGTTGGATTTTTACTATTTACTCGCCTGACTAATGATCGCTGATACCGAATGCGCGCAAACGATCCGAAATGCAGAGTCAAAATAAATAAATTTTTTTAGTGGGATTTTCTATATTACTATTTATATTATTACCGAAGCTGTTAAGGGTGTAAGTATAATCAGGGGAAGATTTGATAAAAGCACAATTTCCATATTGAAAATAATATCATAATTATCTATTCAGTTTGAGCACGTCGAATGACGGGCTTATAGCAAGAACTATTACCAAACATCGACCTCATATTGGCCAAGCAGGTTCTTGATGTAACGTTGAGCTTAAAATTTGCCTATGAAAGCAATGGTAGAGTGGTGAACTTTCCAAGTGTGGAAGCCGATATTTGTGATAAGTTGACACAGCGCTTCGACTTCTTTGTTTTGTTTATGGTGACCCAGGAAATTCTCAAAAAATCAAATATACCGGTAGTGTCCTCTAAGGCCATTTGATTAAGTGACAGCAATTTATTTTTTTTCGAAGATTTTTTTACATTACATGCGCAACTTGACAATCAACCCGAAAAATTTCCCAAAATTCCTACCGGATATGAAATGATCGACTTACTTTAATTTCAGTAGTGAAAAAGTGCCACCATTACTTTAGTTGCCTTTGGAACATTTAAAAGTATGAAATTGTAGTCGTTGAGAGAAATACAAATTAAGGCATCCCATACTACTATACTTGCTAGCAATGCATGAGTCTAAAAATAGTAAAATGGTTGTTGTTTTTTTAAGCGAATTGCTTGAGAGGCAATCCCGCTTCACATACATATGTGTATGTATATAAAGTATGTATATAAAAGGTCATAGTTTCGGTTATAACTGTAACGTATCATCAGATTTATAACCGGAAAAATATAATGTATGTATGTATATAAAAGAAATTTTGTAAATGGCGTTTATGAAAGGCAATACTCTGCGTTTCGAATGCAGGAATGTTATTAATATTTCAATTAATATTTCAAATTCACTACACACGTAACTT
>NW_017534408.1:174691-181881 GCF_001853355.1 Bactrocera latifrons
AGTAATGAATTTCAAGTATGAGAACGAATAACGGCAGTGGGCTGATTCAGTGGTTTCAGATGAGCCTAATCCAATAAAAATTGTTCGCTTACAAAAAAATAAAAAAAAATAAAAAAAAATTTTTTTTGTTTGATAAACATTATTTGGCAAGTAAATTACAAACGAACGATCAACATAAATGTCGAAGTTTAAAAATGAAGTTTCAGTAAGTTCGATATGAGGAAGCTGGTATGTTGTATTGAATTAACAGCCTTAATTGCTTTGGGAGAAAAAGAGTAGATTAGTTATTTGGTCATATGAACATGGAAGACTAAGCTAGGGAACTTCGCGAAGAGGCTATTACGGATGAATACCTCAAAAGATGCAGAAAATTATTCGAACTGTCTAAAATTCCGTTCACTTTAGCCAAATAAGATTCTAAATTTATAAGAATAGAATATTAAATACTAGAATAAAATATAATAAAAATACTTTTATCTCGATTTTCGTTAGCCAGTTTGCATGCCAACTATTTGCTAAAAGTAATAGTCCGAACTAAACCATATTTTCGGATATTGGAGCGTGATCGTGGGCAATAACACTGGTTTTTTGTGACATGAACAGAAAAAAGGTGTTTATTATATAAAAATCGCCACAAATGTAGAAAATAGCTATATATTTCTTCTATCGCCTTTGGTTTTTGTGCTATGAGGATTTTTGTAAAAAAAAAAAACGATAGATATATTATTGTGGTATTATTTTATTAACCAAAAACTACCTTAAGATGTCACTGTCGATGTTTTTCGGCGATATTTTGTTTTTGGTACCCTTTAACAATGCCCGGCAGTAATCGGCAAGCAAACTGGCACTCCAATTTCCAAGAAAATGTTTAACAATGCTTTGAAAGGCATTGAGCATTTGCTAAAATATTTTGCCTTTCATTTGTTCTCTTATTTGCGGACCTACAAATATGCCATCCTTAATTTTTGCTTCACTGACTCTTGGAAATTTTTGTTTCAGATACAGGAAGCCTTTTCAATTTCTGTCCATTGCTTTAAAAAAATTCTTAATGAAACCTGTTGTTTGTTTCAGACACAAGAACATTTTCAATTTCTGTCCATTGCTTTAACAAAATTCTTAATGAAACTTAATTTAATATACAAAGGTGGTAGTAATACCTATTTGGGGTGAACTAGAGGTTCACCTGTAACGTGTTTTGCACAGGAGTTGGTGCCTGACGAACTGGTAAGTAAAAGAATGTGAGCTCAAAAACGTCTTGCTATCCTAACATAGAACACGTAACCGATTCGAACACAATTAGTCTACTGATAAATTTTGTAAAATAAAATGATCGTAAAATTTTTTCCACAATTTTTATTCAACTTGAATTGATCTTCTTACTTTAATTTTAGCGTGAACAGAGGCCTATGGTAATAGTTTTTTGTCGCGAGCAAGTGGTATTAACTATTCAAAGAGGTTCGATAAGGCTTTGACAATGAAAGATCATTTAGCAGTTAGGAAAGAGAAAGCACGATTGGTTAGAAAATCTCTAAATTTTTTCGTAAAACTCATGTCGCGTTAACGTCTTTGAAACAATGCCTTTCGACCACCAGCATGTGATGAAACATATTGTTACTGACGATGAGTCTTGAATCTATGCTAACGCCACGGAAACAGACGATCAACCGGCAGAATATCGTCACAAAGGTGAGACGAATCCGAAAAAAACACGTCAAAAATAAAGGTGGATGTGTGGTGCACTCCAAATACCTTCCGACAAACCGAACTGTCAACAAGGTATACTATTTGAGTATCACGCTTCGTATACGCGAAGCTATTTGTAAACAAAAAAATCAGAATTATAAGCAAACAACTCTTGGTTTTTGCACCACAATAATTTACCGTAGCATATCGTGTTAATTCTGCGTAAGTTTTTAGCCAAAGTTTCAACTAGTTTCAATTATCACCGTATTCACCTTCATCTGATATCTGGCCATTCAGCAACCTCCAACGACCGCTACGGGGAAACCGTTTTGACCCAATTGAAGACATTAAAGGTGACTCACTACGATGACTGAAGATTATTTCGAAAACTGACTTTAACAACTATTTCGAGGATTGGAAAAAGCATAGGCGTAAGAGTATTGAGGCCATGAAATTTTACTTTGAGGGGGACGACATAGATTTTGAAAAATAAATTAAAAATTTGAATATTATGAACAAAGTAGTATAACAATAATTATCTTTAAATGTTCGCGTTACCCTAACTAAAAATGCTTAATTTATTGGTCATGTTTTGGACTTTATTGTAGCCTGCTTTTTTGGTATCATGTGTTGTCAATATAAAGTACCAATATGTTTTTTTTTTTTTTTGTTTCAATGAGTAGAGAGGCTCATAGTTACAACCTGCTGCAATTATCGATATCTCTGTCTCTGACTTCACTGTTGTCTAATTTGGCTTGGAAGTAGTATTTTATTGCTAGGTGTTTAATAGAAGTTTATTATGGTGCAGAGTTTGTGTTTGGTTAAGACGAAACCATTTCCCATTTCTCTTCCTGATATGAATATTTTGCTGCTAAGTGAAGCCAAGTCGCGGCACTATCGCAAACTTTCAAAAAAATAAAAATTATTGCGAATTGATCGCGCAATGGAAAAGCGTTATTTTTTGAACGCCCTGTAAACATAGCCAATTAATAGAGTTACAACCGAAAAAAATTAATCTATAGTATCACAGTAATTTCTCAATTAAAATTGATGAAGGAGAACTCGCCGCCATTAGCATGTTATTAATTCGAGTATTTTAAATTCACCCTACTCATGCTGCAAACGAACACTCAACTCTGATACCTAGCTGCCGCTATTGTGGTCAGGCAGAGAATTAACTCCGTAAAGATATCAAAGGAGTAGCGATCACCTCAGACATTTTTTGACGTGTCTTCAATGGAAACAAGAATACACGCTAATTCCGGCTGCACCGAAGCTATATCAGCACTTTGATAGCGAAAAATAGTAAATTTATTAAGTACACCTTTTAAAATAAGCAAGTTTTCCAAACAAACAATTGATTTTAATTAAATTTAGCCTGGAAATGGGAGAAGAAATATTGATTATATAGTATAAATCAAGTTTATGATAAGAATCCGAAATATATTTGTATAAATGTGGGGGCTCAGAGTATTCGTGTAAAATTCCAATTTAATTCTCCCCTTTTAATGAAAAAAAAAAAAAAATATTGTTTTTATATAAATCATTGGCTATTTGTTTCAATGATAGTTTTGCACAGATTATGGCCGGGTCGCTATTTTAATCTATAGTTGACTCTTTACCGCTTCACAATGACCGGAAAATGCAATAAATTACTTTTAGTGAGCTCAATTCTTGTGCAACTTACCACCATACATGAGAGCAACTGTGCAAAAAAAGTAAGAATCTCCGCTTTCCTTATAACAATTAAACCCTTCAATTTATTTACTATGAATTCTATTTTCAGCATCAACTGATACTGCAATTTAAGCGCGTTGTTTGTAGAAATTATAACAACGCAGTCGTAGAAAGCATTAATTGCTCCTTGACCAAGCACGACATAACTAAGCAACTAGTACTAAATTTCGAATTCAGACTGAGAAAACCGATAACGGATTTGGTGGTAAATTATAAATTGTTGCTAAATCGCTCGGGCATCATTACCAAGTTTCATCAGATGGAAGCTGATTTTTGTAATTTTTTTGATAACCGTTTCGATTTCTTTGTCGTTCGTATGATTGCCCAAGAGATACGTCGCTCATCAAATATTCCATTCGAGTGTCCGCTCAAGAAAGTGAGTATTTCAAATCGACTTTAGTTCGTTTCTACAGTAAACTTTCTTTTCAGAATTATTCATACCATGCGCGTAATTTTAGCATCAATTCAAAATTGTTTCCCCAATTCTTACCCAACTTGAATTGGTCATCCTACGCTAATTTTAGTGTCCACAATGATACTGTGGTTGGTTTCTACCTATTTGGTTCGTTGGTGCGTAAACACCTATAATTTGAGCATGTATAAAGCCAATGGAAAATGTATATGCGAAATCGAACAATTATGATAAAGTAATTGTTTTAAAATGTTATAGTTAATAAGTCAATAAGTGTGCATCTCATTTCTAACAAATATAGTTATATAATTTTTAGAGGTTTCTGTAAATTAAAGAGGGACATATGATTGATTATTTCATTTTATTTGTCAACCTTTATTTTACACATCTGTATTTAATTTATATACTATCTTTTTGAACTACACATCTGTATTTAATTTATAAAATAGGTTGTTAAAAAAATCTTGCGGTATTTTTTATTGAATTTTCAATTGTTCATAAAAATTTTTTCTGATGACTCATGCCCAGCTCTTGACCGATGCTACGGCGGCTACTATGCCGGTCTCTTTCGACCAATTCAGCGATTTTGTCACAATTTTCGACAACAGACCTTCCGGGGGGTGGCGCATCTTGGACCACCTCTACATCAGAACGAAAACGTTGAAACCACCGTTGTGCGGTGGAAATGGAAACTGTATCGGGTCCATAAACTGCACAAATTTTATTGGCGGCTTGAGATGCATTTTTGCCTTTATCGTAGTAGTACTGTAAAATATGCCGTATTTTCTCTTTATTTTGCTTCATGTTTGCGACGCTATAACTCACGACCGACTTAAAAGAAACGACAATCAACCAAACACGTGTTAGCACGTGAAGCTTCCAAAAAGGTATAGCATGACCTGATGCGACGAATAAAGCCAACTAGTGAAAATACCGCAAGACTTTTTTGACAACCATATACTATCCGTTTGAACTATCATTCAGGAGTACAATTTAAGGTAAATAAATAAAAGTTTTTGCAAATTTATTCCTTAAATATGGATTGAGTAATTTTATTTGGATCCTTGGTAGATTATAGAGCATAATTTTGATGCATAAGCTGGTAGCAGAGCTTCTCCCAGAAAGTCTTAAGAAACAAACACTTTGCGGTGTTCACCATAACTAAGCTGGAATTTACCCGAAAATAAAAAAAGGAAAAAAAAGTCATATTTTAATCAAGTCCTCCTTTAAAAATTTTTGGCGGCCATTTAAAGTGAAAGCCGCTGTTTTCCACAAAAATATTCCCCCAAACAGAACAAACGAAATGTAAAAAAAAAAACAAGAAAAGCGTTAACTTCGGCTGCACCGAAGCTAATATACCCATAGCATACATTGTTGCCTTAGAAAATAGCCTGTGCCAAATTTCGTGAATATATCTTGTCAAATATGAAGGTTTTCCATACAAGAACTTTTTTCCGATCGTTGAGTTTGTATGGAAGCTATATGTTACAGTGATCCGTTATCGGCAGTTCCGATAACTGAGCAGCTTCTTGGAGAGAAAATTCCATTTGCAAAATTTCAAAACGACATCTTAAAAACTGAGGGACTAGTTCGTATATATACAGACATGGCTAAATCGACTCAGCTCAACATACATTGTTATTTGTTGTCATTGTAGCGACAGAGTTCTGCTGAGTTTACAGTCCTTTACCGTATAAAAATCTAGGCCCATTCCGATTACGTAGCCCCGACTGTCACACTACATTGTGATTTAATAGCAGTTTGCTGTCCAAAACTACCCTAAGGTATTTGATGCTGTCCTTGAGCGATAGCTGTGTCCCATTTATCGAAGAGAGTCTCCATTTAGGAATTTTGTATTTCCAAGCGAAAACAATCAGAGCGGTATTTTTTTAGATTCAACCCGCTTGCGATGTACAATTTTCGACTGTATTGAAAGTGTTGCTCAAATAATGCTAACGGTTTGTATGCATCTCTCCGTTATTAAGTTGGCAATGTCGTCTACATTTGCCACTATCTTGGAGGCTTTGCCGTCTAAGGGCCGTTAACAGTGAACTGCCAGTTAAGTTCTGGTTAAAAATGTTAGTGACTTAAGGAAAGGTTAAGTTAGCCAGAACTTAATTGATAGATGGATATTAACCAGATATTGAGAAAATTACCCCAAATACATTAACTGTTTATTCACTACTATAGGAGCGGAGATAGCATTCCACCATAAGGAGTGCCTCGAGAGACTGCTTTCATCATTTTATCTTCATAATAATAATAATAAATATAAATATATGATATTGCATGTAGATATAAATATAATTAAAAATTTTAAAATAGAAATTAAAATATTTAGCTGTAAAGCTTTCACGGTCACTTAGCGAGCGCCCACGCAATAGTGCGAAAACCTAAACGAGAAAGGATGCAAATAACTACCATTTGATTGAATTTTTAATGACTTTTTTCCATAAAAATCTGTAAAATTAAAAACCTGAATGAATCCGCCTACTATTGTCACATAAATTTGCATTTCACATTCAAATGCAAAAATTAACTCAGCGCCATGCTAATAGCGAGCCAGATAAGCCATAGCAGTTTAAGTTTTCTGCTGTTTCTGTTGATTTTTTATGACTCTGGTGCAGAGCTGAGACGGTGACCAATGAAATGCTATATCCACTTTTCGAGCTGAAACTAAGTCAAACACATTGCAATGGACTGACTAACGCCAAAAATGTTTTGCTCCGCTTTCTGACAGCATTCACACCTTCAACAACTTACAATGGAGCACCACAGGCTCCGCTGCACATTTACATATGCACAAATACAAATACCGAATATCAGTTTGACCTTTAAAGCAGCGTTGGTGTGCGTGTGTTTGCGCATCCGTTCGCGACAAATTTTCGTGTTATGGTTTTTGGAGAATTTTGGCATTTTCGATAGCACACGTAGTTATTATTAATATTAGTTTTGTTTTACGTTGGTAAATTTGGTCGTAAAAATTTCATTGCATTCGAAAATACTTCGCGTTTTTTGTACCGAAATTTTTCTTGTATAAATTTAGCTGCAGTTTAGCTTAGACGAACAGAAAGCAACTGAACTGCAAACCGATACAGTCAATTAACCTCAACACTATCTGTAAAATGCGTGCATTTTTGGTAAGACTTACGAGTTTGTCACACTGTCTTTTCGAATGAAAATAATGCTAATACTATCTAATCACTTTGCAGATCCTGTGCTCCGTCGTCTCTGCTGCATACGCCGCAAGCCTTGGCTACAACTATGGCAGTCCCGTGCTTGGTGGACAAGCTCTTGCTGGACCCAGTTATGGTGGACAGGCTCTTGCCGGACCCAGTTATGGCGGACAGGCTCTTGC
>NW_017534408.1:181966-212408 GCF_001853355.1 Bactrocera latifrons
GGACCCAGTTATGGCGGACAGGCTCTTGCTGGGCCAAGTTATGGCGGACAAGCTCTTGCTGGTCCCAGTTACAGTGCTCCGGCACCAGTTCCCGAGCTTAACAAGGAATTCTTCAGCTACACTGCACCCGAGCATGAGTTCAATGATGCCGGGGATGCCGGTGACATCGCTAATGTGCTGAAGAAAAACGTGCGTGTTATTTTCGTTAAGGGACCACAGAACTCTGCACTCGAGAATGCCGCTGTGCAATTGTTGGCTAAAAACGCTGTTGAGGAACGTACCGCCATCTATGTGCTGAACAAACAAGCTGACATCGGTGATTTGGCCAACAAACTGAACTCAGTCGATCATCGTAACGCATACAAACCAGAAGTACACTTCGTCAAGTATAGGACACCAGCTGATGCTGAGAATGCCAAGCAAGCTATTCAATCGCAATATGATGATTTGGGTGGTAATACTAGCAGCTTCAGTGGTGGTGTCGCTCCAGTTTTGGATTTCGCTTCAAAGCCAGTCGCTCCTGTAGCTCAACAGCCAATCGGTAGCGTGGATGGTGCTTATCTGCCACCAAACAAAGTTTAATAAATTCACTGGCGTCTAATGCTATAGATTTATCAAACGATTTGTTAAATAGTAATTAAGTCCAGATGTTCCTTGTTAACTAAATGTATAAGTTTCTTTATAAATAAAAAAAAAAATATGTCTTTAAGTATATCGAATTAAAATTAGTGGATTTTTATTACAAACAACTTTGATGCATAGTTTATAACAGGGTTTTCAATAAGACCGCTGAAATTCTTTATCCCAGTGAAAGTAAATTCGATTTCCTTTGAATGCCCACCACGGGAACGTTTGCAAAAGAATAGAAGCTGAACCTAATTTTTGACGGGTTTCAAGCTTAAATTTGCCGAGACTACGCTAATTTCACATTCGATATTCGTACGAAAATCATAGACTTGACGTAGCCCCGCGGAAAATAGTTTAACGGCGTCACACCATCCAGAGATAACACGTTAAACAAACTTGGTTTTCAATGAATCGATCGTGACATTCACTGCCTGGCTTCTGGAACCACATATTCTCCAAGTCCATATTATCGAATGCGGACTAAAAATATGCGGTTATTATTAAGCGGTAGCAGTAACGTGCTGGTCTTGATCATTGTGGAGGAAGTATGCCCACCGTACCTTAAACCGCACCGAACCAATAAATAATATTTTGCTTATTGACAAAGCCATTCAGCCAGAAAGGAGCCTCATCGCTGAAGAAAATTTCCGATGCAAAGCTGGAACATTTTCGAGTTCTTACTCAGCCCAATTCACTAACTTACGATGATTCTTGCGTCAATTTGATCTTGTTAGAATGTCGGCTAAGATATTTTCGAAAAATTCGGCAAAATTCGACGTTACAGAAATGCCCAACGCTTGAGAAAAACGTCTGAGAGACTGATTTGGGTCTTCCGGAAGCGGCAACAATATTCCCACGCTCTTAAAGCTGAGGCTACTGACTTCTCATTGCGGTAGTAAATTCTAATAATACCAAAAAGGTGTTTGCCAAACCTTACTGAAGAGATGTGTTAAAAAAAATAAGGCGCCGTTATCTGTCCTTGTCGGTCTATTTTTGTAGCGTCCCTATTGAAAAACCCGTATATTCACTCAGTTGGTCGTTGGTTTCGAAGCATGTGGATATCCTTAGATCTTTAGCTTAATGGATCCAGAGTTAAGTCAAATACTAGCAAATGGTAGGGAATTTCTTTAGAAGTTAAATGATCGATCGGAGTCATGCTGAAAAGAGGTCGTGGTAATTAATATCTTATGCGTCCCTCCGGAACTTCAAAAAAATAATTGGGTGTCGAAATTTCTGTCAACATCTTCGAATCTTCGAATGAATAAACAAAGGTGTACCAAAAGTTGTCCAGTTCTCTCATACTATCGGAGATTTATAAAACTAAGAAGCTATTTTTCAGCTTAAGTCAACTTCTTTGTGGGGTCTCCTTGAGACCATACTCGATCACGAAAAAAAGACATTTGCGAAGATAAAAAAAAACAAACAACTCTTTATACAAACGGAGAAGCATATTTCAATGATAGAATTAGAAGTTCAGCCATGGCTGAGAAGAGCCCAACTGGACCAACTCATTTAGATAGAAGGTGTGGTGACACTCTTGCACATATTAAAGTGACAAAACACTGTACTAACGTAAAAACTCATTTCGTACGGCTCCGTAAATATAGTAATAGATTTTTACTGACAAACTCAAATCGGTACTGAATCCAAGAAAAAGCGAATGATTTGGTACACTCTGGTAAGGTCGGACAACAGTTTCCAAGGATTATTTAAAAAGATGCTTAAAGTGTCGCTTAGGTTCTGTAGCTCCACAAATTTGTATTTGCCATATAATAACTTACGTACAGTGTGGGAGGTAGATCGACTATAAGACCTGTGCCTACCTACCGTGAGATCTCACTTTCAGACCTTCAGAAAATTAGTGAAGTATGAGGAGAAGTCCTCAGCTTCCTTAAAGGCCTTCCAATCTGAAAGCAATTATTAAACTGGATTGACAAAAGTTTCATCAAGCCTTACACACTTGGAATAAAACTACGCCTTATGAGGATTTAGGTCACTATCGATGAGGCGTTCTTTCAGTTCGATTCGTTTATGGAGTTTGCTTTATTGCAAAGAAATATAAAGACCACAATGGATGTATATATATAAGTTTTATTAAATCTAATCACACATATTCACAGATATAAATTAACTACCAAAAAAAAAAAAAAATGCTTCACTGCGCCGGCGGGAGGTAGTCCAGTGGCGACGGTGTAGTCACACTTGCCACAACGCTCTGCTCCACTGGGCGCTGTCGCGGCTCTATGGCTCCAGTAGAACCGATAACATTTTGCGTTGGTACGACGCTTTCGGAATTAAAGTGATTGGGCCCATTTAGAGATTCGTATTGCGATTGAATAGTGCGTTGCGCATGCTCAGCCTCTTGGCGCGTGCGATATTTGATGAATATCACTTCAGGTTTCTGTTGGGCTGAGCCGGGTTGTTGTTGTAATTTCTTAGCCAGTTCAACGGCACTATGCTGCTTTGTTAGCACGTAAATCGCCGTCTTTGGTTGTTGGCTATCCTTCAGCAATTGCAAGGCTGTCTTTGTAAGGCCGTTCTGTTCTGGCGCTTTGATGAACACCACTCTAAGGTTCTTTTTCATTTTGCTCAATAGATTATTGAAGTCTGGCGGTAGTTCATAATTTTCCTGGGGTGCAGAGAGATAGTAGTACTCCTTATTGTAGTATGTGGGTTCGGGTGCGCGAGGCACTGCAGATGCGTGCTGCAAATGTATCGGTTGAGCTGATTGTGGCAAGGGCTGAGGAGTTTGTGGGGAGACCTGGGGTAGTGGCTGCCGTGAAAGTTGAGGTTGTGGTTGTAACTGTGCGATGGCCTGGACCTGCGGTACAAGTTGAGGTTGGGGTTGAGACTGTGGCAAAAATCGCTGTTGAATTTGTGGTTGTGGCTGAAGCTGAAGTAAAAGTTGAGGTTGAAGCCGTGGTTCTGCTTGAATTTGTGGCTGT
The DNA here is from genome assembly GCF_001853355.1 of Bactrocera latifrons. Taxonomy (NCBI): domain Eukaryota; kingdom Metazoa; phylum Arthropoda; class Insecta; order Diptera; family Tephritidae; genus Bactrocera; species Bactrocera latifrons. Next base: position 185,539 of record NW_017534408.1, read on the forward strand.
GCCAAGATTTGTGGCAGTTGTTGAGCTAGCTGTGAAGATTGTATCTGGACAGGCTGGACTAAGACTTGGTGTAGTACTTGTTGCTCAACTGAAGGTGTAGGCTGGGAGAAACCCTGTCTCTGAGCCTGTTGAACCTCCGAAATCCCCTGTGTTAGCTGTGCTTGTTGCTGTTGCTGGCCATAACTTGCCAGCTGTATTAACTGATTGGAGAATTGCGAGCTACCAGCTGGTGCAAAATTTTGATTCTGAACAGCAGCTTGTGGCTCGGAAATTGTAACTGATTGTTCTTGTTTAGCAGCGAACTTTTGCAGTAACTGTACTTGAGGATAGGTTAAGGCGCCGTCATAATTCGGAGCGTAATTTAATTGATAGTTGTAGCCTTGAGGCGCCGCAAGAGCTGCCCCTACAAATAGCGAAAACTGCAAAATAGGAACGGTTGAAATACGTATTAGTATAAGTAATTCGGACTAAGATTTAAAAAAAAAAATTTGAATTTTTTGTTTAATTTTTAATTTTTTTCACAACAACGAAATCGAAAATTCGTTTGCCAGAAAAGTTAGTTAGAAATCACGCTTCCAAGTGAATGGTGTTGTCGAAAGTTTTCAATACACTATACAAATTGTGCACTATGTATTAATTGAATTGATTTAATTACTTTACATATAACATTTACAGCATTTTTATGACACCCACTAGGACTAAGTTTTTAAAATGTTCTTATACTATATTTTAGCAATCACACATGATTTCTAAATCACTAAACCAATTTTCGCACTCACCACTAACACACGCATCATCGATTCAGTTGTTGTTTAATCGAAAATCCCGAGCAAACTACGAGGATCCCCGCCGTAAGTCTTTACAACGTGAAATTTAAAATGTAACTGTTAATCAAGAGGGACAATAGTGCACTTTTTATATGTCGCCAAATTAGGGAGGAGCGATTTGTAACGATAGAGCGATAGTAATCCAGATACAATCGCATCAAAGATGATAAAAACTGAAAAAACCAGAAAATAAATTATAATAATAATAAAAATAAAAACCCGAAAACTAAAAGAGCCCATAAACTACAGAAACAAAGCTTAAACGACCTCCGAGTGATCAATAAGCCAGTAATGGGGAGCGTCAAAATGCATAAATTTTCATATCACATCATTTTTATGCCTACACATATACGCACATGCATACCGTCACAAATGTGAATTGTATAACCATTTATATTACAGACACATATACCCTTTTCCGTATGAACATCTGCGCTTTTAAGGGCAAAAGTAGGTTTATGATCAAAATCAGAGACATAGCCAAATTTTTCAATGCAATCCAGACAGGGCTAAAAGGTGAAGAGTAGCCTGCTACTAATCCATACTTTGTAGCTTAGCAATTTGCAACGAATTAGCAGCATAAGCAGGCATTTATGTGAATAACCAAACGTAACTCCAACTCCACTTAACCAGATGCATAATAAGTTATAATTTTCTGTGTGTATATGTGTGCTAAAGAAAATGACGAGCGGCCCCTGCTGAGCGGAAAAATATTAGCAGCAACACTTTCAATAATAGTTGAAGATGATAACAGTGGTGTAAGATTAATGAAATCGTACATATATATATATATATATATATTTTTTTTTTAATGTGTTATCTTTATATTTTGGCATGAATATTTTTTCAGACTTATTACAGACCATATTTTATATATTAATATAAAGGATGATCCATTTCGAGGTTCCTTACTTTTTTAAAGAAAAAACACAGAAATTTTAAATTTAATGGAGACTGTTTATTATCATTTTAAAGAACATTATTTAGCATTTATATTCTGGAGATTATCACTTTCAAATGTTGGCTGCACTTACGTCTTAGATGGTCAATCCGTTGAGTCCAATTTTCGATGAATCGTTCGAGTATTTCGACTGATAACTAGCGAAACTAACTACTTGCAGAACGAAGAGAGTATTAAAATACAATATATAGGAAATAACCGAATATAAAACTTAAAGTAATGAAATGAGTGATCCATCACCAAAATAAAAGGATGTTCAAGTATATCTCATATTTTCTATCAAGAACAAAGCAGCGGTTACCGTGAGAACTTTTTAAGCAAGTTAGTGTTGATAAGGTGAACGGATCCAATATTTTGTAAATTATGGTCGATTGAAGAATGCTTCATTAAAATTGCGTAATTCTGTCAAATTTATAAAAACAGATGAACCCAACGGAGTTAGAATGTGTCCAAAGTTGATTTTCCACTAAGAGGTGCCACGGCAGGGTATCTGTTCAATGGGGAAACAAGTGTTTAATAAATATCCGTAAACAATAGCACATTTAAAGCTCATTTCAACTTAAATATCAAACTCAAACATTTTTAAAGAAAGATTTAATAATATTATTTGCGGTCGGCAATACTTTTTGTGTCTGATAAAAACTACTTTTAAACACTGCTCGTTGTGTTTACCTGACTAAATGTTAGCAAATGATTTACTCTGTCGATTTTATTCATATTTGATAATATTTTATGTTAATTTAATATCGCATGTTCTTCGGTTTTGTATAACCGCTTTTAATGGACTCTATTGACTATAGTAAACAGAGGCGTTGGCAATGGGGTGCAAAGCTATTAATCTACATATACTTATGAGATACTGAATAAAATAATAAATGAAATAGGTATTATTTCTGATGTTTTGGTTAAGAAGTAAGAATATGTAGTTTTAATAATCATTGAAGAAATAGTCTTAGCCTTAGAATGCTAGTTTAATTTATTCGATTTTATTCTTGTTTAAGCAGTTTAATTTCCGGTTAATATAAATTAAGTTATTATTTTTTAATGCAATTGAATCTTATTCCATTTCATATATAACAAACAATGGGGATACAGTCCAAATAATATACAGTTCAAATTATAAAAATTAAAACATTTAAAATGTGTGGTGTTTTCCAAAACTTTAGAGGGAACTGAGAATTATTACTATTTCATTATACACTGAACATAAGTATGTATGTATGTACATATATTAAATTTAACAAGAAGTTCGTAATATCTAGAAAGAGAAGCCGTAGAGCCTGCAAAACATACAACTGTGGGCAAAAAATGGTCGGACTTTTTTATATAAAATTTCGTGCGAAAATCCATTACCGAAAATATTTTTTTTCTATGTTGACATCTGTACAGCGCTGTGTCACATCAAAATAATCATTAGTGTTCAGTATACGCTTGTCTTCTGAAATACTTAAAGTGCATTTCCGATAATGATTGAAATTATTCAACAAAGAAGTTCCATTAAATTTTATGTGCGGATGTCATGAAACGTTTTATTACTGGCTGTGTCCTGGATCTATGCTAACGACCCGGAAACAGATGAACAAAGGGCCGAATATCGTGGCAAAAGTGAATTGAAAAATCCACCTCAAAGTAAGTCAAACATTAAGATTATGTTTACAGTTTTCTTCGATTATCGAGTTGTGGTGCGCTCCAAATCATTTCCAACCGGCCAAACTGTCAACAATATATACTTTTTAAGCGTTATGCGTCGTTTACGCGAAGCCGACAACTTTTGGGTTTTCCACCACGATAATATACCGCCGCATACTCTATTGGTTCTTCGTGTACTTTTCGGCAGATTTTCAGCCAATATCGTGCCATAACCACCGCATTCGCCTGATTTCGGTCCGTGTGACTTCTGGCTATTCAGCAGGCTCAAACGATCGCTCGGGGACAACCGTTTTGTGGTAATTGAAGACATTAAACGTGGTTCGAAAACTGATTTCAACAACTTTTTCGAGGAATGAAAAAAAAAAAAAAAAACGTTAGCTTAAGCGGGATTACTTTGAGTGGGTCGACATCAATTTTGAAGAAGAAATTAAGAATTTTAAAGTAATGAACAAAGTCTTTCCATATTTTGCTAATATTAATGCAAGATGGCTAACTCAGCTCCGCACGTTTCGATGATCATTAGTATATACTTCTTCTTCTTTATTATTAGCGTAGACACAACTTACGCGATTGACTGTTTAGTACCATATTCCAAGTCTAGTCAGGTCCTTCTCCACCTGGTTTTTCCAATAGAGTATAGGTCTTTCTCTTACTCTGCTTTCCCCGGCAGGTACTGCGTCGAATACTCTCCTCATTTCACGGGCCTTTTCTTGAATGTCTAGACAGTTGTTGATTCTCTTGGCCTAGCGGAACGCTAATAAGATAATATCAGTTTGTTGACGGTTTCAATATTTCACACAGTACGCTTGATTGAACCTTATATGCGATGTTGAGAAGGCTTATACCATGGAAATCGGCGCATGTTATTTTATGACTTTATTCTATATACTTTCGTCTGACAATATTCTATAAACAAGCTGATGAATGCTCCTTATCAGTTCTCCGCCGCCGTATTTGAATAACTTAGCCGACAATACATCGACTCTCGCCGCTTTGTTGTTCTTCAGGCGTGTAATTGCTTTTGGAACTTATTTATGGTCGGGCAATGGAAAGGATGCGCCATCGTTTAACGAATATTTAAAACAAACCCAATTTGACTCAAATTCGAAGTTACCGAGGACGCCTCTGTAAGTTACCATTTACAAACATACCCAAGTTACATCTGGCCAACAACATTTGCATAAACCCACAGCGACAAATTTTGTATTACTAAGAAGAGAAGACAATCAAATTTATGAGCGTTTTTGACGTATTCATGCATAATGCGTTTGCAGTCCATCGAAAGCGCTTAAAATGGTCTAAACATAATTAAGTAGCAGTGAAATTCGATTAAGCGATTTTTATAGATATCGTAATATGGTAGCTGGCTGTGTCGAAACACATAATACATATTTATGGTAAATATGTAGGTGTAAGGCAAAGTAAATTGAATGATCTTTTGAATGGATTAATAATTTTCAGGGTTTGTCGAAATGGTGAGGAATGATAATGATCGTGGATAAATATAAATTACAAATTTATTCAATATATATAATCGTATAATTAGATCCCATATTGTGTCACTGCGCATGCGTTAAATTATCTTCACAATTTCTCTTTTTTACTTTTTTTTTTTTTTTTTTGCACATTTTGCAAATCTTTGTCTGTCCTAGATATAGGTAAGTGGGGACAGTTGCTCTCATTGGCGAGCTAGTTTCTTTTCATATGACATAATCTTGATTAGCCCTGAAATTCCTGCAAACGATAAATGTCAGTTGTCATTAGTGTGGTGCACAGCTGTCAAATGGCGCCAAACAGACAATAAAATCCATAATTTAAAGGTTCAACCCTGCTGTGCAATGTCCCTTCCTTCTGTGCTCTTCTCGTCGTTTCCTTTGCATTTTCAAACACATTTGTTTTTGTTTTTCTGTTTTCTGTTTTCAGCTTTTGCTTTGTGTTTGTTTCTGCAAATTGTCAAACCGCAGCAAATTGATTGTCATTTTATGTTAAATATTTATGGATAATAAAAAATAAAGTCATAAAAATTTCACCTACTCAACAGTGGTTCAACACAAAAGAGCAACAATAGCAAAAACCTAGTTGATAACAAGGCAGTTTAGTGCAATAAAATTATCGTTTTGAATGAATAGATAAATATTGCTGCTCCGTGCAATTTGCGTCGACAGCACTTGGAATTATGATAACGATTTGTGAATCTCGCAAGCCGATTGCATGCATTTGCATAAAATCACGCATAAATTGTATAAATCCGCCTAAAAATTACTTTTATTATTTTTATAAGCCGTTAATTTTTTGTTTGTCTTTCGCTGTTGTTTTATAGGCCAATAAACGGCTCATTGTTTGCCACTTGTTGTTCGTATTGTCATTTAAATGAAATTAGATATTCATGAACTCTTTGTTGATCATAGAAATGACACTAAAGTCAATCGATGGGTTCGTAGTTGTTGTATAATTCGATGGCAATGTGGATGGATAGTTGGCTGAGGGTGTACTTAGTTAAACTGATGACTAAGTTAACAATGGTGGCCATGAAGGTTGGGAAAGTCTTTACGGGAATGACGGTGCGGGTTTCCTTAAAAAACTGAAGACGAGAAATATAACGGGGTAAAACTTTGCATGACCGGTGTCTTTAAGTTGTGCTACATTATGACTTTATATCGCATAGAAATAGATAAACGGCCCAAATAACAATTTGAAACCTACGGTTGGTTTTATACCTTATATGCGAATTACCCCCACTCTTAGATACGACATATGTGACCTGGTCTACGGAAAGGGGGCTTAGGTGTCAAAAAATCCAAAAAATAAATTTTCACTTTTTAGTTGATTCAGATGTAAGATGAGATTTTTAACAGCTGTTTCCCAGAAAATTAGTTTTTGCACGTTAGCTCCCCTTTTCGTAGACCAGGTCACGTATAATGATTATAGTTTTCTACAAGCCTCATGACGAACATGTTGTTCAGTGTATACATGAGTTTACGGGTTTCAAAAAATCAATTTTTTTATTGTCTTATTAAATTCTACAAAATCGCTAGATTATTGTTCTAAGCTTTTAAGTTGAACCGACTAATAGTGTCGGAGATAAGCCTTGAGAATTTGTGCGCTTGCGGCCAGCTAGGTACTTAGCCGTGCTTAAACGCGTTTTTCTCGAAACCGTGTTTTTGAAGCCGGTTGGCAAGATTTGTCGAGAACTACTCAATCGATAAATTAATAAATAAAAGTAAATCAACTAATCAAAAGTTTTTGACAAATCTCCATAATCATCAGATGTCTTGCTAGTATTGAAATGAGCTGCACCCGAAGTGATCTATCTGTTGTTATAAATTATTGAGAAACGCCAGTGAGCATTTGTGAGCATTTGGTTTGCTTTGAAGCCACAAGTGTTGAATTAATGGTTTGATTGAAATTTGGCATCCATCATCTGGCGTTTGCATTTTAACACTGTAATTAATGTGGGCAATCAATTTAGTTCGTTAATTAATAACTTGTTATTTAATTTAATTTGGTTAATATATTAATAGCAGTGTTAGTATATGGAAATGTCTCTTCTGCAGCCTTCAGACATTTTTAACTTGAACCTTTGTTATAATAGGCTTATTAACGTTTTCAATAGTATTTGGCTGTTAAATAATTCCAAAAAAAAAACAAATAAAAAAAAAAAATAAAAATAAAAAAAAAAATCCATAAATCAATACGCCACTTATGAACGATTGCGATAAATATTTGTATGTTAATTTGTTGATTCAAATTCATAAAATGATGCATTATGTGTGGTACTTAACCTAAAAAATCTTGTTTAATAGTGTCATTTTATTAGGCAATAAATTACTTTAACTTGTTAAAAAAAAAATGTTTTAAAATCCGGTTGAATTACAATGACAATGTGAGGTTATTTATTTATTTATTTTGTTGCATAAGTCTAGTTCATACAAAAATTATACCTCGCCCACAATGAAAATAAAACAATAAATTATTTTTATATATATTTTTCAATATAGCCAAGACAACCTATGTGACTTGATATTCATATTTAATAGCCTATAGGCCATAAATATAGCACATAAACATTTTAGCGTGAACTTAAATCATATTACGTTGTAAGGTGTGTCAGTGAACTCAAAGCATAAAAATGCAAGCTCCACAGTGATGACTTGTATATTAAAAATGACTAAAAATTAATAGAGCGGAAACTGTTAAATTATTATTACTAAATCAAATATTTTTTAAGAAAAATTTTCTAATAAATATAAATACATTGCAATAAGAGATGTTTAGAAAACCAAAAAAGCTTGAAAAATAACTAAAGAGAGACCCGACACCTTTCGGTCGGGCGTGTTGTCTGAATTTCAATTGCCATTTGAAGAAGTTGGTCACCCAGTTGTTATTTATACTTCTGTTATTGAGTTCGGCCATAATATCTATAAGAAAACAATTTTGGAATATTTTTATGCTTTGATGGAAGCATTAACACTCCCTAAAAGTGTGTGAGTACAAGAACATTTTGAAAACGTTTAACCATAAGTGACAACAAGCAAGGTAGCTTCGGGTGAAACTGAACATTTTATATTTTCGCAACTTGCAAGGATCAAAGCCATGAATATAGCTTCAGGTGTTGGCAATACTGTGTGTTAAACTAGCGGTAGTATTGCCCTGTTTTTATCCATTTTAATAATAATAGCATACACTGTTATTATAAAAGGATTAATTCTGAAATTCATTAAAATTTCAAGGGTCCATATAATTTATGTCCGATTTCGACAATTTTTGGGAGTAAGATGAAATATCTTAAAGGCGTTTAATTTGTATACTGTAAGGTGATACAATCAGATGGAATTTAAAAGTTTTTTTTTTTTTATGTGGAAAAAAAGCGTGATAGGCCCACACACCCGTATGAAAGGAATCTTTAAGCCGCCTCACACAACACCTTCAACCAAATTTAGTACGTTACATTCATCTGGCATTTTTAAGTTACAGTGTGATAAAAGGTGAAATCGTACTACAGCCAGCCGTACTTCCAATATAACATTACTTCAAATTACATTTGATTCTTTCACTTTCCAGTCCACTAATCGAGAAGCAATTAATATAACGTAATAAAACTATTCACGAATAATATCTTTAAAGTATGCCACCTTATAACCAAAAATATTGTAAATCCAATAAAAACTGTAACAGAGTACTGGGGCTCTAGTATCAATAGTTAACTTTTCACTGAAAATATCAGTCAATGTATGGAATATAGAATTGAAATTCAGAGATAATCTTTTCTTGATAATAGTATATCTGTTTATACGAAATGTATTGAAACGGGTCAATCCCTCCCGTAGCCGTATTTTCAAACTTCCGGATGACTTTATACCGCATATATCGACCTATATGTGAATTATTTTAATAAAATTGAGAGAGAACGTGTTTTACTCATAACAGTGTATCTTTGTGGATAAAATGGACAAAATTGGGCGAAAATATGACCTCACCCCTATATACATAACTATATATTAAATATATATTGCTGATTATAAGTGAAGTATTTTATGAAACCCAGTTAACATTTTATTAGTATGAGACATCTTAATAGTATGTGTTATTGGAAAAAGTAGATGAAATTGCGTCGATACTAGTCTAATTTCCATATTCTAATATCAATTTTTGCTACCATATGAAGGAATTTTCCGCGTTTGGATTCCTGTAAGTTGCTAGATCATAAACTTTTCGGTTGTACCTGAACTCAGCCCTGCCTTACTAGCTTTGGAATAATTTTATATGTGCGACGCCCATCGATGGAGTTTAGGCTTCGAATCTAAACACTTTCGATTTAGCTGACCTAAATGACTGTTGTAACTATTGAATTTATCTAACAGGTAACAACAATTTAAATTATTTTGGATTATTAAGCACCACAACTTTGACTGTCAGTCACATGTTCATGTTATAGAGTATATAGAATGTGCCGCTAACTTTTATTGGTTCTCAATTAGTTAAAAGAAAGAACTATTCATTATTCCACAAAGCGCACTATTTATTACATTGGCAGAATTCTAGAATAAGTCTACTTCGAATATTAGAAGTATTGCCATGTCGAACTTTGATCACGTAAACAATAAGGAATGCAACGATCGTAAGGCTTACAAAATCATTTGGCACTCACTGTGAGACTAAATTTTTGTTTCTTGAATAAAGTCAGTTGAATTTAAAGTCTTCAACATGGGAAAGCAATTAATTTTTTACAGAAACATAGTGGCTTAACAGATATAAGGAAATGGCATGGAGTTTGTTTTCAATAAAATAAAATAAAAATTCCTAACATTTATTTAAGAAAAATACTAAAACCGACCTAAATCTAAAATTAAAAAAAGTTGTATGCACCTGGTCATTCTCACCACACCACAAATTATTATTCTTTTTTTTTTTAAACATAACGAAACTGTTATTTACTATATAATATATATGTAGCTCTACATACACTCCAGTAATCTTCAACGATAGCATAGAGCATGATGCTGCAGTATGTGGCTAGCAACATGTTGCTAATCCTCAAATGCTGCCCAACTTGCATGAGAGAATCGAACAGAGTAAGTGAGAGCGTGAGAGCTTAGCAAGCGATGCTGCGTAATTATATTGTGGTAGCTTGGTTTTAAAGTTTGTTGTTGTAATATATAATAGGGCCATATTTAATGGCTGTTAACATGAGTAATGGGCGGGTAAGCAGTTTCTACATCACCGTCGGGTCCAACAATTCCACGCCGGGGCAGATGGCTAAACAGGAAAAGTGAAATGAAATGAATGGCAATATGCAAATTAGAATGCTTCGAATATCTACTTTTGTAGCGTTTGTTGCGTTGCGCTTTTGGACCTCTTGTTTCTTCAGTTTTATGTTTTTATTTAAAAGATGTTACGAAGACTATAAAATAATAATAATAATTTTGCATTAAATTAACCATAAGCAAGATAACATTAAAAATTTCTTATTTCGGAAACAAAACGTGGAGAAATAAAACTTGATCCAAACGTAACGTAAAAAAGGTTTACAGTTGCAGAGTTCGAAGGCGCGTCTGCGGTCCATTGAACGGGTGGTGAGCTAATGCTGGCTTGGCTTGTTAGATAATCGATTAAAATGTTGCCAGCGAACGACCTTATGCTAAGTGGGATGTATTTTAAAATGGAATAGAGGACCGGTCGAGCGGTCGATTCCGCGATGTGCTAATCGCGGTTATGTGACGATTTTCGGTGATACATGTAAAGGTCGCACGTGCGTGGTGCGCTTGCGCATAACGACAATAACGGATGTAAAGCGGCTACAAATTCGTGGATTAATTCGAATGCGAATTGATTCAGTTTGCTGAGAAAGATTTCGATTACCATTTGGTTCACCGACTATAAAAGTGTTAACTGGTTCAGGTTTAGGCATCAGTCAGGCATTTGAACTTGTCAGAGAAAGTGACGAAGATCACAGCGCAAAAATTAACGAAAAATACTCAAACATGAAGGCAATCAGTGTCGCATTGGTAGGTATTATGATAAGACAGGATGAGCTTTTGTGCTTAAATTAATAAAAACAATTTTTCACCAAACAGTATTTCACGATACTCGCCGTGGTTAGCGCTCAATCAGGCTACAAGTATCAACAATCACAAGTCGGATTATCTGCACCCATTGTACCAGCTGTAAGTCATCAGCATCATCATCATCATCATCATACGGTACCGCATGCAGGTCCAGCTGCACCCATTACCGGTCCCATTTCACCACCAGCACCGCCAGCACCACTACCACAACAACCAAGCGCACTTTACTCGCCAGTGCAGTCACCACCATTGCAAACATTCAGCCCACCACCATCGATTCCATTGCAACCACCAGCACAAGAAATCCATTTGCCAGAGCCACAAGCGCTACCACAACAAAACTACTTGTCACCGCCACAAAACGGTGGAGTGTCTTCAATCTCACAGAACCATCAGCAACAATTTGTGCAACAACAAGTGGTACAGCAACAGGCGCAATACGGTGCTGCGCAACTTAGCCAGCCAATTCAGCCCCAACCACAACAACAGCTGGGTGGCGGCGCTTTCGGCTTCCCTTCCGGCGGTCAAGGTGGTTTCCAACAGAACTTCCAATCATTCCAGCAACCACGAACACAGACTGCCATCATCACTAAGGATATTTACATTCACTCAGCACCCGAAGACCAGGAAGAGGCTTTGTTCGGACAACAGTTCGATAATGCCCCAATTCGCAAGAATTATCGCATTGTCTTCATCAAGGCACCAACACACAATATAAAATTGGCCGGCGCTGCTTTGAGACAAGCTCAGAATGCCAATGAAGAGAAGACCATCATCTATGTGTTGTCGAAGAAACCCGACTTGTCCGAGGTGCAACAGCAATTGCAACAGGCTCAAGGTGAACCGAAAACACACAAACCTGAAGTGTACTTCATCAAGTACAAGACTCAGGAGGAGGCTCAACGCGCCCAACAGGAAATCCAAGCTCAATACGATGCTCTTGGTGGTTCTACGCACATTTCCGATGAGGGCGTTGCTCCCCTTACATCAGTCTCAAGCGGTTCTCTGAATTTGGGTGGCAGCATTGGCCAGCAACATTCACATTCGTCCTTCGTGCAGCAGAACTTCCAATCGGCTGGCAACTATAATTTACCCAACAACAAATACTTGCCTATCAAGAAGAAGTAAACGGGTTCATTAGAACTTTCAGAATTTTACAATATAATTTAGTTAATAGTTTTTAAGTCACTCATACATTCTCCGACTTGTTCATGCATTTTCTCTTCAATCTATACAATCTATTATGGCTTCTTTATTACTTTTTCTTCTGAATCATGCGAGCCCCACAATCGTATCATTCATTCGCCCTTCACACACAAATAGTTTGTATTAATTTATTGAATGAAATAAACGAAAATATTTTTTGACTTTATAAGTCAGTTGTTTGAACTTTCAGTCGAATTTTTTTTGGTCCAATACAGATCAGGGAACCATAATTTATTCTGTAAGATATAAGGTTAGGTTCAGCAAATGTCGTCTTACACTCAACCAGTGATAAATTTTATAGTTTTGTAAGGTTTTTCTACAGCAAACAAAGAGACCATTATTTCTATCTTTTTTCGTTTCTTCTGTTCGCTATTTGGTGCCATTCCGAGACCAAGTACAACCAGGTTATCCTCCAACAGATTTCTTCAGTGAATTGGAGGCCTTCCTCTTCCTCTGCTGCCACCGGCGGGTACCGATCCGATTACTTTTAAATCTGGAGTGTTCTGATCCATCCGGACAACGTAACCTAGTTAGCGCATCTGCTGTCTCTTGATTCGCTTAATTATGTAAACGTCGGTGTATATCCCTTACAGCTCATCGTTCTATCGACTGCGAGAACCAATGGGCAAAACCTTTCTCTCGCACACTCCTAAGTCCTATTCATCAAATGATATCATCGTCCATGTCTCTGTACCATACAGCAGGACGAGAATGAAGAGGAACTTGTAGAATTTGGTCTTTGTCCAGAGCGGACTTTAGTTCTGAATTAACTACTTATTCGAAAGTAGCGCGTGATGGCAAGAGATATCCTGCATTAGATTTCAAGGGAGACAGGCCACAGCGAAATCTCAGGAAACTGTAAGGCTGATTAGCTAGCCAAAAAAGCTACCCTAAAACCGCTATTGGTAGAATGGAGCAGGTCGGTACTCCTGTATCCTCTTGTGTTCTACTACTTTGCGAAAGCTTGTTCAGGGCCATCATCGTTACATGCAAAAGCCTTTTAGCCCAAGATCGATCGCAAGAGATCTAGTGATCTCTTTGCCCTGAGTTAGGCTAGCCTCTCCTTAGATTTGGTGCTTTTAACAGGCCATTGCCCTATGGCTTCCACTCAAAAAGGCTGGGAATCTTACCAGACGTCTTCTGCAGAAGCTGTAAGGAAACAGATGGAAAGAGTTTGGGGGGTCAAGCAAACACTTCGGAGCGCATACCTTCAGACACCCCACCGAGCAAGTGGGAATGGAAATTAAACGCCTGCACAAATTTGTATTGGCTACTAAACATTTTGATAATTCATAAGATCGAACACATGAGTCCTTCTTTTCTACGGCCTTACAAAGGACTACATATAGTAATTGCATTCTTTGATCAGCCATCTCTAACATAACCGAATCTAACCGCTAATATAATAAAATTGATTGGTAAATAAACCAGTTTAAAAGACGGACATTAAATCACAACACTTTAAAGCACTGATATACAGCCGCGAAAGCTAGGCTGTTTCATAGACAAATCTCAAAACTTAGCAACGGAAGTACACGAGCTTGAAGAACACATTTCTTTATTCCGGCGCATACCTTTAGGCGTCTTTGTCTTGAAATTTATTTTGTCGCCACCAGTGTGAGTGAAATAATAGCAATTGCCAGTTAATATGGAATGTTAAATCACTAGTGTTTATTCAAAGAAGTGTTTTCAAAATTCTTATATGAAGTACACATGATATTGACTTCATTACTTACATTTAATTAGAGTACTTAAGATAAGGAGCGTATAAGGTGGTTGGAAAATTAGAAAGTGAAATCATAAAAATATTTTTGATCGGTGTGTTTTGGGCTTAAATATGTTTGTAGGTAACCTTAGCTACTTGCTAAGGAGTTAGATTACGGTTGTCGTCGTTTTTACTACAAATTTATTACGAAAACTTTTTGATTTCACCACCGAAGAGATAAAAGAGTGAATTCGTAATGACTAAGAAATAGGAAAGCACTTCTTCTTCTTTATTAGTATAGACACCGTTCATTTTGCCTTTCCTTTGTTTGGCGCCAGGCTTTAATTTTCCGCAGAAGATTTCTCTCGAAAACGGATGTTTTTTGGCTAAAAAGTGTTACAGTAATCAGATTTAATTCAAATAAATACCGTTTCGGTCGTTGATCTCTTTCCATCTAGACGGCAACTTCAGAATACCTCGCTCGTGGAAGCCCCCCTCCTTATTTGCGAAGAACTGGGACAGCCACTTTTCACAAGCCTTTTTTGAGTGCAACTTTACACTAACAAGGGCGTTATATGGTGGCTATATGGTGAATGCGATAAAACCTCCCATCAGAGCTTCGTAGCTTCCGACGAGTCATCAACGAAGTATGTGGTCTGGCGTTATCCTGGTGGAACACTACTCCCTTCCTGTTGGCCACTTCTGAATGCTTCTGGTCGATCGCCCGCTGGTAGAATTAAGCCTCTGACCATACAAGAGCAACTAATAATGCATGATTCCCTTCCAATCCCACTAAACACACAGCAAAACCTTCCTGGCTGTCAATCCTGGCTTGGCCAATGTTTGAAACGATTCACCGGCCTCCGACCACGACTGTATTCGCTTGATATTGTCGTATGTGTGTACGCTTCAAAAATGGGTCGAGTTCGTTCGTTTTGAGTAGCACATCGCTGGTATTGATTCGGTCCAGAAGTTTTTTTTGCTTCAAATCATGAGGCACCCAAACATCAAGCTTTTTTGTGTATCCAGCCATCTGCTGATGGTTTAAAATGGTTTGGTGACTAACTCCTATCTTCTGGGATATGTCACAAGATGCCACATGCCGGTCTAACCCGATGTTTTCCATGATTTGATCGGTATTCGTCGTCACAGGTCTTCCGGCGGCTGGCTTATCCATTGTGTCGTTTTCATCCGCTCTGAATCGTCGAAACCATTCAAAGTGATAGAGTACCTTCACCATTAATCTCACGGAACGTTTCTCTAGCGGATTTACCTTTATCACAGGAGAACTTTAAAATTGGGCGAATTTCAGCGTTAGGGAACTTCATGTTTACACGTCTATAACTGTTAGAAGCAATATCTAAACTAATCATGCATAGCATCATTTTGTAGGTTATGTCAAGACCTTTGCAAGGATGTATAGTATTGCCAGATATGAGCTCTGTAACGCTTTATACATAGCCGCGAAATTCAAAAAACAAAAAGGCGGAAGGGAGATATTTGACAACCATATTTGTTGATTAATGGCTAGAGGCCATTAGTTGTGTCAAAACAACAGTTATGTGGTATGGAAATAGTGTCAATAGATATCTGAAACCACATTAGCGCTTATTGTAGAAACAAATACTTAAAATTGAAACACAAAATCGATAAATAACACAATAGTTAGTCGAAATCATCGTTTGGCGCAACAAGCGTTGGCGTATTGTTGTTACGTTGTTATTGTTGCTGCTGTTGCGCACGGTCTCATTGGTTTTAACGATCGTTGCGCATTTTAACCGCTGAGCGGCTTAGCTTACGTCTTATTCGTCTTTATACGCTAACGCCGGCACCGGTGTTTTCTTCACGATTACGTCGGAATTGTTTTTGTACGCAAGTTTATTGCATTTTCTTGGCTACTCCCTTTGCACACTTTCACAATATCGCACACTAAAGCGATGTAGCGTAAATGTTACAAAGACATCATAAAATGTGGAATTTTTAAAACCCGCAATTTCAATAAATATTCATATTTGCCTTAAGTATATCGGGTGATTTAAGCAGCTGAGCGATGACGTGATGTTGGTGTGTGACACTAAAATTATATACTTTTGTAAAGTGTGAAATAAGGAAGTTTGGTGGCACCAACTATTGTTAGTTGAACACACTTTCCGTTTTTTGGTAGTTGGATTCAAACTTTTGGGTTGTGGATTCTTACGCGCCAGATTTTATTTTCATAGAAAGTGCAGTTTTAGTTTTCAGGACATTAATAAGAAAACTAACCATTCTGTAAAGGCTTAGACTGGGATTGTCTGGGGATTAACGAAATTCGGTGATTTTGTGGATTTAGTACTTTTTACATATTTTGTTTGTGTTCTTAGTTCTGTATTATATACTATCTCATCATCTTTCACGCGGACTGACAAAAAGAAGTTACGTTTTAACTCAAAGATTTGTAATCGCCTTCAACATAGGCTCCTTTTATGCCAGCAATCCAATTCAATTTTCCATACATTTATTAAAAGCATCGACTGTGATTCTCAGTTTTTCCAGTTTCGGCTCATTTTTGGAGTGCTGGACAGTTTCAAGTCAAAATTATAAATCCGCGTCTCGTAACCAGAAATTATACATTTGATGAATATTGGCTCTTACTCAAACATATCTTTTGCGACTTCCTTAACGTCTTTTTTATTAAAGAATCCGGAATTTTGGTACGAGTCTAGTATTGATATGAATGATCATGTTTTGAGTCCATCGATAGTATACACATATACAAGTAGTTGTAGAAGTCCTTTGCCTACGGAGACTACATGATGCCATGATGATGATTTTTAACAACGTTTCTTTAACTATTTATTTCCATGTTAACTTCAATAAGAAGACAGATGGACGACTCGCATGAGGCAAGTTGGTGGTGTTTTCACGACTTTCACAGAATTCTTTGTGGTACCCAAAACGTCTGTGTTCGGGATTAAGTAAACTAAAGGGCGACTCATTTCGTCGATCTGTACATTTAAAAAAAAAAAAACTACAGAAACTTCAAATTTAATAGGGAATGTTTGTTATTATTAGAATGAACATTCTTTCGCATTTATTTCTTGAATATTCTTGGCCGCGGCTACGTCTCAGATGGTTCATCCGTTGAATAACTGGCGATTGATACGCGTGATGTTTTGCTGAAAGGTCTAGATCGAAGCGGGATTGTACGCGTTTACTTTAGACTTTACCTAACTCCACAGGAAAAAGTCGAACAGTGTGATATCACACTATCATGAAACGTAAAACTATCTGCCCACCGAACTGTTCTCTCAATAAATCCATTGATTGATGCGATGTGCGAGAAGTGCCGTCACGGGCTACTATTTCAGGCATTGAATAGTCGGTTATGATGGCTCAACAACGTTCATCATTGAAGGTTACGTTCTCACCGTCAGCATTTTTGAAGAAATATGAACCAACCATTTCACCGGCCCAGAATCCATACCAAACCGTAGTGTTTTTTTAATGAAATGGCACCTCTTGATTCTCCTCAGCTTGCTCTTTGTCCCAAAGTCGTCACGAATCGACTCTCCACGGTCTTTGTGTATGCTCTCAGCTGTTAGAATTTCACAGAAGGACATCGCGATTGCTTCCTCTAAACGTAGAGAACTTGCAACTCCAGGCAGAGTTTCCCCCTTTGAACAAACATTGTAAAGTTAAGTTAATTTAAATATATGCCAGATTTAACTATTTATTTGACCTTTTATTGCGCGATTAGTTTTAAAAAGTCTGCAATCAAGACAATCTGTCAGTCGATTGAGGAATAAACTGTGAAACTAATTTTATCATAAGCTTGACGCAATCAAGGAGTTGGTGGATTAGCCAACCAGAGTTGCCAGGAAACGCCTGCCTCGCACTGCACCCAGTAATTAACTAAATTAACAGTTTTATTTGTCACTACTTACATATGTATATTTCAATACTCCAGCGAATGACATAATGTTGTCAAAGTCAATTTTATTTTAAGCCACATACATATGTACATATTCAAATAGTCAAGCCAACCAAAACACCTCCTTAGTATTTTTTACCACACGTCAGCCATCAGCCATGCCTTTCTTGCGCGAAGCAAATTTTAAACCTTATGGAAATATTTAAGAGTTGTTATGTATGAATTTCGGTGTCATTTTTATACTCCTCAGTTACGCTCAGATTATTCACAGTCATCACTGCCAGCTACCGACAGTCGGTTTTAGGCGCTCGCCAGCCACAGCATACACACAAGCATGTGCATATATTGACGTCGACTTCCTTATGACACTCTTAAGCCGTTGAGGTGTGACATTGACCCATTGTATGGACTTAGCCGCAACTTGTCGCGACCACAATGCAAATTTCTCTACCGAAAAGCGTAGCGTGTATACGACACGACAGTCGAACGTTCCACACGAAACGATTTTAGTTATGCATGTGGGGATTTGTTCGCTGCCTAAGTTCGCTGCAAAAGTCCAACCGGTGAGTTGAGTCTTTTTGTTGCTGTTTGCATGTTTGTAGCTTTTTTATGTATTGAAAATTAGTTTTAAAACAAAGCACCAAAATTAACTGAACTAATCGAAAATATGTCGTTTGGAGATAACGATGCACAAATACAATAGTTACGGGGGGATATCTCATTACCTTAAAGGGGGTTGCTCAACATTTTTGGCGGTTTTGTTATAATTGTTTAGCTAACGACTTGATTTTAGTTTTACCATTTCCATACAGCTAATATAATATTTAAGAGCTTTGTTTTTAATGAGACGTTAATTAAGTGGTCTAGTCTATCAATCGCCTAATGATGAACATCACTTCCATTATGTGCTGATATATCGATATTATGATATTATATAGGAAAAAGCTCAAATATAACAAAGCGATCGAAACCGGAGTAAAATTGCGAAAGGTAGTTGAACTATTGTATGACCTCCAGAAAACTGCAAATTTGAAAAGAATTCTGTATAATTTGACAGAAATTACGATTAGTTTATGAAACGAGTTTGTAGTTCATGAATGTTGTTTTCGTCCTTACCGAAGATCGACATGTTGAATATAAAAGTTGTTTTAAACGATACTTTGTTGTTATTGTGCATAATTTTTTTAAAGTAAAAGTGCCCTTGATAATAGCTTCCTATATAAAATAATATTAGATCCGACCGCGCGTTGCAGTACTATACAATTTATACTATTACATTTACTATTATACAGAAAAAAATTATTTACGAATAAAGGCGAAACAGTTTGAGGTTTAATTTTGGAAATATTCATACAAATAAATTTCATCGGAAAAAATTACCAATTTAAGGCTGGTTTCTTATTGTCGAGTTTCCAGACTTTCTGTCCAGTTAATAGTGTTGTTCGCTTAATAGATTGTACTTAAGAAACATCAACAATGTCCTTTTAATAGACTTTTCGCTCTATTTTTTATTTGATATGATTTGTTTTTACCATCCTATGGCGGACAAACCACGTGACACGTATTTTTTATATATAAAGATATACATAATTTGCTGGATGCTACAAAATTTTATTCCCAATTATCTCAGACCAACAAAATCTTTTAAGATTTTAACTGTATGCCTAACACAAATCACAGGAACAGATAGTGTTAAGATTTTGGCAACTGAAATTTCTTATACACAAAATGTAATCGAGAAAAGCAAAATTTGATTTCGAATGTACAAAAGGGCATGTAAGGATATTGACGAGAACATGAAGATATTCGACTATATTCTCCTTGTATTCACTATACGCTGAACTAGGTATCCTTCTCAATTATCTCAGACCATGTTTATGCCACGAAGTTCGTAACAGCCAGAAACATACGTCGGAGACCCTAAAAATTGTATATATAAATTATCAGCATTACGAACTGGGTTGATTTAGCTCTGTCCGTTTAGCCACCACACAAATTGAACAACTTTTGCATTGTGAAATATATTACAACTTCGGAACCATCAAAATTAGCCTTTGCTTTGTTTTGTTTATGATTCAATAAATTTTTATTTATTGGAAATATTTGAAAATCATGAAATCGAACAATGAAGCTGGAAATTAGTTTGAAATTATGTATAGTAACTTTCATGCTCCGAAATGTGCCAACTATTTATTTCACCTGATCCAATTTCTGATAGAGTATTTAGATGTAGTTAAGTTAGGACTTAATAACTTATTTGAATTTTTTTAAAATTATTTATTCCCTCAAAAATCACTGAAAATGACAAAAATGTTGTATCGGCAACTAAAGTGTTATGGTCAAGTCAACTTACCTCAAATCATGAAACATTGCTTAACTATTTTCAGAAAGTACTACAAGGTGCGTTCCAAAAAAATAGAACAAATGGTTTTTTCGGTAAAATCAATTTATTTTATTCAAAATACTCTCCCTCTGCTTCAATACAGCTTTTTGTATGGTCCAATAGGATGTCGAACGCGTCTTCGGTGCAAACCTTTTGAAAGGCCTCTACGTCTGCATAATGCTTTCCTTTCATGGGCAAATACATTTTTCCGAAAAGGAAGAAGCCGGTGCCATATCAGGTGAAAGAAAAAGGAGTGGTTAAGGGTTAAAAAATGATTTTTGGTCAAATAATCGTCCTTCGAATATTGGATTCTGAGCAATTTGTGGTCGTCGTGCGGAACAAACCGTGCACACACCTTTCGTAAGCCCAAATGTTCGGTCAAAATGCGATAAAAAAATGTTTTGAAGTTGTTCAATTCCATTTCCATGAATTTTAATGATGATTTCAGCAGATTTTTGATGAATTCACGCACAGTTTCCTAGGAACTTCTGGTGATCACGGATTTTGATTGACTCACATGTTGATCGTCATTTGTGTCCTCACGACCACATTGAAAGCGCTGGAACCACTCGTGCACACTGCGACGGAATAGACAATCAACGCCATAAACTTTTTTTTATCAATTGCAACGTTTCAGTAGAAGGTTTACCAATTTTCAAATATAATTTAATGTTGACTCTTTGTTCGAAGTTAATTTTCGCACCGATTATATATCAAATAATAAATAAACAATTTCTTATCCTACTTTAAAAGCTTTATCATTAGCTTGATATCTTTCAAGATATTTAAAATATTTAAAAAAGTAAACAATTTGATGGGATACAGATTGATATTACATAAGAAGAAAATATTGCTACAACTTTCTTCTCACATTACAGTCGTAGATCACTCCAAAATCAGTTCTTGCACCGGAAGCTATTACGTATTGAACTGATCCACATGTAAGTAACATTCTGTAACAGTCTTTTAGTTAGGTTATTCGAGCTGGTTGCCATGCCATAAACATATCTACTTTGTGATGCTAGATAAAAGCTCAGTTTACTACAAGTTGAAGGTTTCTTCATACAGGGTGTCACGACTCTATTTGCGAAGCTTAACAGAGACTAAGTATTCAATTTCAACAGTTCATCTATTCTTTTGAACTGCGAAGCTCCTAAATATCTAATACGAATTCTATATTTTGACAAGTGCAGTGTTGGTACTCGAGTGTCTTTCTCAGGCCGACTTTCCTACACTTTCAGTATGTGTAGTTGATATTAAAAAAATCGAATAATAGATATTATAAAAAACAAATAGTTTGCTTACCACCTTAATCAGTTGCATGTATGTATGTTTATAACTCGAAATCTATAAAAGACGAAAAAATTAAACCAAAGTAAATAATTTAATGCATACTTTTCTCTTTTTGCATTTGTTGTGACTTTTTTCCGGTTTTCCATCGAAAATATTGAAAGATCACAAGCCATCCTTGACTAGGCATACTACAAGTGCATGGGATCCAAAAAGTTGGATTAAAAATATATCAATATTATAAGAAAAAAAAACTTATTAGTTAATAAATACTTAACATAGATCAAGAAAGTATTGAAAAAATAATGGCTAACGTTAATATTGTTCAATTTATTGGATCTTTTATGGCGCATTATTTTAATTTCCAAAAACTTATTAAAGTAACATTTAACATGCCTGTTCACACATACACGCATACTGTCAAATTCACGCAGCATCGTCTTAAGGAGGTCAGTTAGTAGCGCTCTGGTATTCAGCCAATTTCTTTCTCACTCTTTACCTTATAAACTCTTATAAAGAAAACATGCTTCACCCTGTTGTTATTTTTATAATTTCATATAGGTGAAATGTTGTTGTTATATTTTTGACATTTCGACATTTTCGTCTTAAACATCTCTCCTCCATACGCGCTTGCTCAACACAACACTAATTTCTCCGTGTCGAAATGCGGCGTTGGACCATAAGTTAAATCAAATTTGGAGGTAAACAAATAAACTGGTTTGAACTTTTTTCAAATATATAAAAATATAATTTTATTTCTTTTCTATTAACATACATATTTACAAGAAATAGTAGAAAAAGTGGCAAAATGCATATTTATTACATAACAACTTACAACTACATACATATGTGTAGGTATGTATACTATTTATAATTTAGTTGGCATTTGGCGCTTCGGGCCTTGACGATCGACTAGCCGCGGATGGCCTGCTGCGGCAGCTGTGAGGCGATCAGTTATTATATATAGTATGAGTATATATAAAGACATAACGATACCAATTAAATTAACAGTAAATAACAAAAATATAATAAAGAAAACGAAAACTAAATAAATAAATCAACAAAATAATATTTTGCCGAAAATATCAATTAACAAATCAGACAACAACAAATCGCGCATTTTGTTCAAAGCCATTAACAGCATAATGACACAAATACAGAGAGTTTATAACAGTAACAACAAAGTTAATTAACAGACTTTATCAACAAACAAGGTAAAAATTGAAAAATAACGAAAATCAACTCTACTTTGATTCGCTTGCATTCGGCGATGCAAGCGAGCATAATCGAACGTAAAATTGTTGGAGCGACTATAAACGTATGTGTGTGTGTGTGTAATGTTGTTACTTTGTGTGTGTGTGGTTGATTTTCTTGTGGACTTTGTGTGTTTGTATGACTTGTGTGTGTGTGCGTGTGTCTTGTTAATGTGCGTCTTTTTTTGTGTTCCCTTTGTTGTGCCGTAAAATCGCTTTCAGTCGATTAATTTAATCTCGCTAAAAATTTGAATTAACTAAATTTAGAGTCGTGTAATTGGGGGCAAATATTTGCCTAAACTGCCACCTTCACTGCTGCTGCTGCTGGCAYTGCTACTAGCGCTGCTGCTGCTCGATGCACTGGAGCTGCTGATGCTGCCGCCGGCGGATGCGCCACGTGGATCCAGCGATCCTATCACTGAGGTTACCGGTGCGATGCCCTCGTCGGAGACCTGTGTGGTGCCACCTAATTGGTCGTATTGCTCTGGAAAGTGAAAATTCAGTTAACGAAATTGTTTGATAGGCAATAATCTAATAATTTTGTTATCTCTAGATATGTAATTAAATAATAAAATAATTGAGATAATTATTTAATTGAAATCTAGCTTCAGAGCTCAACATCGAATTTTTTTCAAAAGCACCAGTCAAACCCTCAAAACTCTATTGTTTTATTTCTGAAGCTTTTCTAAGCTCTGTGATAATAAATATTGGTTATTCAAACTAATTTATAGCGCATCCTTTCCTAGAAAAAGAAGCGAATGCGGCTGGTTTTGTGGTGAACGAGGAAAAGACAAAAAACCTGGTGGAGACATCCAACGACTACTCGCGTCTTGAGAGCTAGTCCTGTGTATTAAACTTACGCTATTTAAGCCTCTTATCATTCCCGTCTCATTATATGGCACAGAAGCATGAGCAATGACTAACCGACATGAAAATGTGCTTGATACATTATAAAGAACTCTTTTCCGCGCGAAGAAGATCACCCACGCATCCAATGATAGAACGAAGCGCATGTGTACCTATCTGCACTTGGAATGTAGAACTAGTGTGACTTTGCAAAGGATGGAGACAATTAACTTATGTTCTCGGGCCACACCTTTCATTGTAGTGCCAACGGAAAAGCAGTTTGAATACGTTAACTTAGGTTCTACGGGCGGAATGTCATGCCATATATAGACCTACTAGTCATTAGTAATGCCAGAAGTTCAGTTAAGTTTGAGCTGAAATATTCGTCGTACGGGAAAGCGTTGACTTTTTGCGAGCTTCAATAATGACTGGGTATCTAATTTTCAACTAATTGCTGAACTTCAAAGCTCCTTTACGAGCTCTATATAATGCTGGTCGTAAGCGTAGGAGGTGCTCCAGCATGGTTTTCATATCTACTTCCCTGCACTTTCTACATGTATCGTCCTTACTTATACCCATCCGGAGCGCATGTGACGTGCCAAAAGGTCAATAGCTGTCTAGCCGTCCTTTCGAAACCGCGTAAGTAAAAAGATGAGCGTTTTTCTCGGCACATTTGCTATGAACTTGACTTTTTTGCATGTCTCTAAGTAAGTAATCCGGCCTAATCCGCCTATCGACCTTTTCGGAGATTTTATTGTATATCATTTTAGTGCCTTCACAATTTCCTGTGGTTCTACGGTAGCCTGACGGATGGCACATTTGGCAATCTCATAAGCTATTTCGTTTCCAGGAATTCCTTTATAACTTGAAAACCAGTTTATCTACTTCTTTAGACCAAGAAGTGTTACTAAATGGTTATTGATTTTTTCCAAAACTAATGAACCAAGAAAGTATAGTGGACAATAGTTCCCAAAATTTTCATTAAGAAACCTTAATTTGGACACCTGGTAAATTGCTCTAAATAATAAATTACGAAAAAAACTTTCTTAATTGACTTAGTTAAAGGACTGTCTATTTAAATTAGTTTCATTTAACTAATAAAAGTCGAAAACTTATTAAAGCAAATAGCATTAATCAATTTCTAAGCCAAAATACTCGTAAATCGGAAGAATCATAAGACTTTCATTAACATAATATTCTTTTTTCTTATTCAAATTTGGATGTTATCTCAATAAAATCAGAATGCGTGTAATATGACCTCGTTTAATGTTCGTTAAAAGAATATATTCGTGTCATAATAAGAAAAAGACCGAAGAACTACCAACGGCCTTGTGCATTCCAATCTCGATGGTCTAAGTCAGCGGGGAAACAAGTGCTTTCGACCTATGCCAATAACACCAAAAATGCTTGCATACTATTTATAGGTACATCAGAGATGCCGCTCCGCCGATTTGCATACAAATTTAGGAAAGACTAACAAATTTACATAAATTGCTTGAGATGGTTGGGTGAGCGTTGGCAGCGCCAATAAATGCCGAGATTGTGCAACTAAATCAAAGCATATTTTTGTTGTTGTTGTTGCTACGTGCGAAAATGATTCATCATAACGGCGTTGATTTGGCAAATTTTCGATGATGTTCACCGCCATTAGACGGCGCATTGGATTTGCATAACAAATGTCGCAGAACAGGAAATGAGAAGCAAACAGCGACAAACTTTGCGCAGTCAGATATTTCGCAGCGCGTGCTTGACGCGCAGCCGCAGCACAACCTGTTGCCAATCTACAAAACAAAAAAAAAAACAAAAAAAAAAAAAAAATTGTAGTGATTGTGACCTACCTTGAATGGTGCGTTGTGCATGTTGCGCTTCCTCTTGTGTGCGGTACTTGATAAAGTATACTTCCGGTTTGCTGGGCTGTTTGGGCGCAGCCTCCTGGTAGGCCGCCTCCAAGTCGAGTGGGTCCGGTTTGCGTGTGAGCACATAGATGATGGTCTTCTCCTCGGTGGGCGCTTGATTGATACGCAATGCCGCGGCGCTTGGTTTTGGCGATGGCGCTTTGATGAATACGATACGGTAGTGCTTGCGTGGTGGTGGTGGTGGCAACACTGGTCGTTGGTAGCGTTCCTCGTGCTCTTCTGGCGCAACATGCACATAGATGTCTTTGGTGACTAACGATGTTGGTGCTGGTCCGAAGCTGCCACCGCCTTGTTGGTATTGTTGTTGTGGGAAGGTGGCAAAGGCGGGTTGCTGCACTGGCAGATGACTGGGTTGGAAGTTAGATTGAAATTGTGGCGCCTGTTGTAGCGCTGCACTCTGATAGTAGCTATTTGGTGTGCCAACGCTTGGCACTGGCGCGGGGGCTGGTGTGCTGATCAGCGACTGCGTCAATTTGGTGTTTTGTAGCGCTTGTTGTAGGAAGCTTGGGGTTTGTGGTGCGCTTGCAGTGCTGCTAATGCCAGGCAATTTTATTTGGAAGCTGTTTTGTTGTTGTTGGTTCTGATAGCTGCTCTGTTGATTCTTGTAGTTGCTTTGCTGGTTCTGGTAGCTGTAGCCCTGAGGCTTCGCGTACGCCGACGCAAGCAGGCAGAGTGTCTGAAATGGTGAAAAGTTGCGAGTTTCGGATTAGAGCTTGGCTAAAAACGCTCCTTGGTAGGGAAGAGTTTCGAGTGGATTATATCTGGTGGACTCACTGAGATATATGTGATTTAGGGGTTTTATAAATAAGGGTCACATTCTTACATAACTTTCTATACTATACTTGGGGTTTCACTTAACAATGGTATATTTTCATCTATAAATCAATTTGCCGAGTAGGAACTTGTTATTGTAAAGATTTTTGATTGCACTTCATATTACTTTTGCTTTATATCTCTTGTAAATTTATATGATAGAACCTTATATTCAGATTACTTTTATCCTGACATTAATAATTTTTTTAATTCTTTACCAGAGTCTACTTTCAAAACCCCTAAAAGGGTAAATATTACGCTAAGGCGCCATTTATATCGAGATTGTGACAAACCTGACCTTTCCTCGTCAGACGATATGATGTGATGAAGCACCAAATGTTAATTTGATCTCAGAAGTTCCTTAAGAGCTTCACTTAAGTATGAGCAATATCCCTGGAGATCCTTAAAAGGTCAGCAAATTTGACCGAATTATCGAAGATTGCAGGGCCTTTTAAAAAATAATCATTACTTTCCGGGATAAAAAAAAGTAGTAAACTTTTTGAATAAAATATCAAAAAAAGATAATTATAAAAATTTAATTTTGA
>NW_017534408.1:212700-222157 GCF_001853355.1 Bactrocera latifrons
TATTTTTTTTTTTATACTTTGACCCCATCAAATTCGTTTCTAAAAAGGTTTTTGACAAAATTAATATCTTCACTTGTTTTTAGTGAATGTAAATTTTCCACTTTGTAGTCCTTTTCGCATTGCGTTTTAAATCTCACTATTTCAAAAACAGCATAATTTTTTTTTTTTTTTTTTTAAATTTCTCAGTTTATACTCCACAATTGAATCGATAATTTAATTCAGACATTAACTCAAACTCTTCTTTATCACATTTTAAATATATATATWTTTTTTTGAACTTACTATAAAAGCGCGCATTTTTTCCACAGCACAAATAAATTTTTCGTTTAAAACGTACGCGTCACAATTTTCAACACAACCGACCACTGGACCAATTGACAAGCAGAAATCAACTAAATGCTAATCAGTTGAACGCCAATCTTTTATATCACGGACAAAAAGTTAAACAACAGCAACCTCTTCGACACCTAAGATACGCTAAAACAACAACAACAATATATGCAAAGTACAAATGTTGGCCAAAACGCTAAGCGCGTCACATAGTTTGGCCATTGCAGCGGGAGATGAAATTAGAGATGGCGCTCAAAGCGCGCAGATCAAGAGTGCGATGCAAAATACCTAAAATGAGCACCAAAAATTGCAGAGCAAGAAGTAATATTGAAACAGAGTAAAAAAGAAGAAGAAGTATAAGAAATGCAGATGTCGCTTGGCAGTTGCTGCGGAGAGTCAGCGCGCGAAAAAGCTCAGTTAACAAGCGCTGCTGAAGACTTTAGCAAAGCGCCAACAGTTTGCGTGAATGTTTGTGATAATTTACCGTATAACTACATAAGTACTTATGTTTGAAAGTTGGCGGTAATGTAATGTAAACAAATTAAGGC
This sequence comes from Bactrocera latifrons, assembly GCF_001853355.1. Lineage (NCBI taxonomy): Eukaryota > Metazoa > Arthropoda > Insecta > Diptera > Tephritidae > Bactrocera > Bactrocera latifrons. Next base: position 213,579 of record NW_017534408.1, read on the forward strand.
TACCGCTGCAACTCGCTGCCGCCGGAAGTCCAATTGCCAAACCAACGAGCGCTGGCGCATTGGATGCGTTGCGCTGAGCGAAATGACAAAGAGCTGAGTTCATTAATTTTCCCAACTTGGGTACTTTGAGGAGCACCTCTTCCCCGGAGCACATATGCAATTATCGCCTTGAAAAGCCAATCTTCTCTTGCCAAGTTCGTTTATGCAACCGCCCGCCATACACTGGTCGCGACTGTATCGAATTTAATTGTACTGACTGTGATTATTTTCGACTTTGCATGCTTACGCGCGCTTTCGTGAGTATCGTCGCAATCAACACTGCTCAAGCGCCTAAATTCAAGCGTTGCTTCACCGTAGGGCGCCCAAGGCGTACAACTCGTCTGCCCAGTGGGTGTCCGGCGCTGTGCAAACCTTTTACATTCAAGTACTTTATAATGAGCGGAGGGGCGTTGGTTTCGTAAATGAGGCGGAACGATCAGCATACTTTGATATGGAGATTGATGCCAAGTGCAAGCCGTCCAATGGGTTTTCGTTGACTTCGATGAACGGCCGCAGACGCGCTGTGCTCTACTGAGGTGTAAATCAACGGCATTCAATTTACGTTTTGTATTTTTTGTTTTGTTGCCGGTGTTGCTGCGCAAACATATCAAAAATTATAAATTGAGCATATCAGTCTGTGACATAATCTGCTGATTTAGAGGAATGACTTGTCGGAGATGAATTGGACTCGAAGGCGGTCTCTTTCGCATACTTAAGATTTTAGCACCTTAAACTTGATTCGAGTCTTTCAGATATTGCGTAACGTTAATAATTTTATGAATCTGTGATTAATAACAAATTTGTAATTATAAGCCAGAAGTCAAAACCATTAACGCTTATAGCTGGAGCTAAAATACAATTTTAAAAACTCTTCTTATATTTTTTAACCACGAGTAGTGGCGTTTATTGTGAGTTACAATGGGTTATTTTTATTACATTTTGTCAATATAGTAACTTTGGCCGATTTACTCACATTACACGGTTAAAAACCTATCTTTAAATAATACTGTCTAAAGCTACAAAAGCACTCATGTTGTGCATATGCCTGGTTAGTGATTACTGAGGATTTAAGGCAAGTATCAGCACGAAGTTGTATAATATGATCACGAGGCCTATCGCTACAAATGGAGTGGTGTTTTGGGCGTCGATTTTCAATAAGTCAAAAGGTCTTTTGGAGCAAAGCTGAGCAAGATTGATACGACACTTGACTCACTACTGATGTATCGAAGACCATGGAGGGCATTGGAGCAGGCATTACGTGGAATTATTATTATCATCTTATTTATTATTAATCAATTCTAGCTTTCCATATTCATAGAATATTTTCCGAGCCCTTTTCAAGCAGAAGGTTTTGCTATAAGTCAGTGTGCTAGAGTAAAGCTATACTCAGCAATAGCCAAGTGACACCAAAAGCGATCTCAGCCTATGAGATTAAATCGCTGCTAATGGAAGAGTGTACACCTGATCTGTGTGCCGGGACATAAAGGTATAGCTGACAAAGAGCTGGTCGACGAATTCGCCCGTTTTGCTACGGAGGGAGTCACAGCCATGTTTTGCGGTGGGGTCCAACACAGTAAAAGAGCTGCTTCGCACGGTGAAGAGAGTGCGTAGACAAAGATACTGGGATATTACAACCTTACAAGGTTCATAGACATGATTTCGAGACATATACCGTCTCCTTGTCGCGTTCTATACTGGATACTGCTGACTTAGGAAACACCCGTCCAACATGTGTATAACTTCTTGCGCAAACAGCCGGTTTTGAACAAGGAACTGGAAACACCCGAACAACTGATTCCAGACTTCACATTAGTTTCTATTTCACTACAATCCACATAACCTCAATAGCATTCAGCAAGTCCTGGAATTCGTCAGAGTCCTGGAACTTTGGGGATACATATGACCGAGGAGAGGGCACCTCATCTTATTTATATTTTGTTCTATTCTTGGCCCATTTGGAATGGTAATTTTATAAATAATAATTTAAATGTAAGATAATTTTGACTTATGGATATGGCTCCGAAAATATCTTTGCTGTTCTCTTAATAACGTGAGCGCTAAGAACCACTCCTACGGCTGGGCTAGAAAGATTAGACAAACTAACACCAATAGATCTCAGAAAGCAAGGGGCTGGTGGATAAAATGAACCAAATATTCTCACACTTTATTAAAGAGAGAAGATTTAAATAAAAGATGATACAAAAAGCTAAAATGGTTAAAGAAAAAGGAGCCGGAATCTATTTCTCGGAACTGAATCTCAGGCGACTTTTCAAGCAGCCAGAATACTGGTTGAAGATGATCAATATAAATGTCGACAGCCAGGCAATAAAATCACATTGCATTACGTCAGAGAATGCGATTAGAAGCATTAWGGCAGTAACTGTAGTAGTGGCATATAAATATGTTTACTGACTTCCAGGTCACAAAGAAATTCCGAGAAACGAAGTAGCTGGTATGGTTGTCAAAAGTCGCATACGTCAGGCTACCTAATCAATACAGGATATACGGAGGTCACTAAAAGGATACACAATGAAATTCTCGAAAGGCCAGACAGACAGATTGAATGCTTGTAGAGTCACCAAGATGATGCGCAAAGCAAAACCGGCATGCTTTCTACCCACACGGTCGCGGGCCGGAGGATTATATTTATTGGTCTAATGACAGAACACAGAAAATACRTATATYATGTGAGCCGGATGGGTATAAATCTTTATTTATGATACATACGGAAAGTGCTGGGAACTAGGTATGAGAGACGCTAAAACACAATATATGTTTCTGCTAGTCTAATTTATAATTCGTTTTAGATACCCAGGAGTTTCTTAGTTCAAATAACCAGATAAGATAAAAAAATTAGATATAAATATACTATATATTTTATTTAACTAAAACTCTACCTTATATTACCAACGATCAATGGGTCTAGGTGTAGCGTGACAGCCGGCTAGTACGACATAATCTACTCTTCAAAACCTCTTCGCCGTGTTGGGATTTTAGTTTAACATTTTCTTACTTGTCTTGAYGAAGATATATGTTTTACTTGAAAAKTKACCGTTGAGTAATACCGCAACCAACAATTTCTTCCCCATATTTCAAGCGAGTGAGTCATGGTAACCGACTTRCCTATCCTTAAAGGCAAGATCTTTGTTTTTCAAGTATTACCTTATAATAGTTCTTTTTTTTTTGGGATTGTCGTATGTCACTGAAAGCCCTTTCGTCGAAATATATCTCAGTAGTAATAGTAATTTTGCTTAATCCTTAAGGGAAATTCTTTAAAGAAATCTACTAATTTTCATTTCTCTAAGATGCCTTTGGATTTCAATGGATTATTCCAGCATAAAATTAATCAGCTATAATCATGTTTCCTTCACTTTCAATTACCATGTTATATTTTAYTCCATACAAATTAAAGTTAAGTTCACACTAATTAATTGCGCTCATCAATTTTTGCTCATCATCATTGCAAATTAAAGATAACACTTCAGACTTAAATTGTTAATGCGGAAAATGAAAATTAATTTAAGTGACAAATAAGTACAAAATTTTAGAGCGAATATTTCAGCTATGACCTTCAAATTTGTTTCGCTATGAATTACATTCGCTCTGGTGAATATAAGCCAAATGCTATCAGTTGTGACTTTATGTTCGAAGAAAGCAGAGAATGGTATAGCAATACATGAAAAATTATGACTTTAATGCATGTGACCCTGCAACTAACGGTATACAAGCACTCCATGCACTACTAGTTAGATTGCATGAGCTTGCGCTCTTGCGGTGCATTTCAATGTCAAAATAACATTATTTCATACAATCAGACAAAATTTTTGGTTAAAGTCTTATGGCCAATTTGTTTATAGCACACTTCAACTACAATTTATCCGCAGTTCATTGCTATTAAAACAATTCGTAGCTACAAATATGGCTATCGCCGAAGAGATGACCCGATTTGCTGTCAATGACAGCTCTTCACTGACACTGACACATGATTAAGCTGTTCGCATTGCCAACATCACTGATTTGATCTGTTTGGTGTGATAAACWCGGTACGCTATTTTTTGCCTGCTGTGCAGAGACCCTCTGGTGGTTACGAACAAGTGGATRGGTGTTGTTTAGGAATCATTGACATGAAGTACAACATGAAAAGCTTGTAAATAAATACGATTAATTACACARCGAAATACYATAATGGAAAAAATGTMAYCAATGCAATGCTTTAACTTAGATAATTTTAACCGTGTTGGGATTAAAATGTTTGTTAGCAAAAGTGATTTTCTACAATTCCATAGAAATACTATATTCCAGAGATKATGAACAATTTTATTTTAAATTTTAAGCTTTAGTTATCATTGTTATCATTTATTTCGAAAACCATAATTAATTCTTCTTTATGAGCTTTCAGAAATCAACTCGTGGAAATTGTTGTCTACTTCCGCTWGAAAAAAGTTAATTGTTGCATTGGGATTGAATAATCCCACAAGCTTTGGGTTTTCCGTAATTTATCGACATAAAGAGAGGAAATAAAAAAACTCAGCAAATAACCAAAAAAAGTTTTCAGCCGAGTACATGTGTCAATGAGTGACTWTTTAATATTACTTCATTAGAGCAGCTGACCCAAAATATTATTTAACATAGCGTTGTTGTACTTATATGTGTTGGTGTATTTGTTTTTGTTATATGAATTAAGAAATTTTTGTCGCATTTGACTTTGACTTAATAGTTTTGATTTCGATGGTAAAGTTTTGATAATGAGTCGACCGAATGTTTGGTGACTAATGAAAATTGTTACTAATTAGTCAGAAAACCCCAAACTGCTGTTATATATTTTGAGTTTTAATTGGTCTATGACCCATATATTACTTTACGATTATTAAGAAACAGACTTAATTATTAATAGTTGACTGTATAAATACCCCTTTGCATGTTATTGTTGTTGTGCAGGTTATCAAGACCATATTCAGATGATAAGGGGAAGTTAATTGTCATCAAAATTTCAGAAACGCGARGCCCAGCAAATGCGCTGTTTCGATGGGAGAAGTTGGTTTTATAAGGCATGCAAAATGAAGATTAGAGCCGTGCGAGAAGAAAGACTGCATTTAAAATCTATCTTTGTTATGTAGAAGTCGAGTCCATCATCGACTCAAGCATAATCTGTAACAGAATCCAGAATAAAGTTGCGATAGGATCGCTTTAGGTTTGCGAGCAGTCTCGTTCTCTTATTCTTCTCTGAGTGCTGGTTTGACCATAACGCCATTCACTGCCAAGGAGTCAGTATGCTAAAACCGTCCAAGGGCTGTAATTTTAGTAATGTAACCCTGTTTGGGTTGGTTGGTTCCTGCCAAAGTTTCTAGATTAGCAGAATTGACTACGATTTTATCTAACTCCATGTTATTTTTGAGTGCTGATGGTGGTTTAAAGGAAAAAAATATAATAAATAATGTTAATAAAAGAGCCGATTATTACACACACTTCCAGTTTGTGAGAACAATTTACCGATAGAAAACTTTACAAAAAGAAGTTTTGGACCGATTCAAGATATTAATAATGGAGAATGTTGYGGTAATCAATAAGTTTTATAAGTCGTCGGACGTGGAGACAAAAATTATAATAAAAGTTGGCTGAAGCCGAGAGTATGAACTCTGTTGCTCGGATTTTACACTACAACGCATTCCATGTTCCTATTATAGCTTTCTCCTTAAGTATGGGGTTCCTAACGGTCGAATTAAGTCACTCTCCAAGTAATCTTAAGTTCATTTTCGTTTAAAAATACTTTTCAAGCTGCTATATGCTTGCCAAAGACCCACCCTGTATATGACCGAAAGTTTAAAGAAATCAATACTAATCTGCTGTGAAATTAAGAAAATGAATTGCCGGCTTCAAYAAATTTATCTCCGCAAAGATAAAACAACACACAAATTTGCAGTTGTTAACTGAACTCTTGCAAGTGAGGGAAAGGTGTATAAAAAACCAGCAAAATTTTATGTGGTTAGCCAAACCACCCGCTGGTGCTCGGAATCGGCTTAAAAAGGCACTGAAATATACATGTACGGCGCTCAAAAAGAGGTCAACAAAGCAGCTTTTTGCGAGACAGTGAATTCAATATAATTACTTTCTGCGCTGTAGATAAGTCTGTATAATGACAGACGTAAATATTACAGGTTTTGATGGATGATTGAAGTTCAGAGTTATGGAGAAAAGTCTTACATAACAACGCGAAGGGATACATATGGGAGCAAATATTTAATAAGTAGTGATGATGCAGCAAAAAATTTTAAAACAAACTACAAATAGTCATAAACGAGATGCACTAATCAAACAGGCACGCACACATATACGAGAAGCGCATATCAATTGCGTCAAAGAAATGTGTTTGTGTATGTGTCTACATATTATAATAATATGACGAGCGCCAAGTAATTATTAACTGTTTGAAATTGCATGCAGGAAACAGTGGGTTAGTTGCTTAAAACTTTATTGTTTCTTTATACGTTACAAAGAAAAAAAAAAAAAATTTGTTTAATGGTTGTGTTTGTCAATAATTTTGCTTTTGACATGTTAATTCAGGTATAGAGGCTACAGCTGAAACACAGCCATATTTATATAAACATATGCAAACAAAAGGTGCGAATATTTGCTGGAATGCGGAGCAAAAATGCATAACTTACATAAGGTTCACTGTCTGCCGTAACATTTTCCAAATTTTATTGCATGAAATTTTTTATATTTTATTTTTTATTTTTTATTTAAAACAAAGGGTGGACTTAATCTTTATTTTCTTTGTTTTTTATTAATATAAGTCGCTGATTTATTTTTAGTATATATTTAAGAAGAAAAGCGAGCTTTTTCAAAATTTTATTGCATGCGATTTTTTGTATTATTTTGTATATTTAGAAGAAGAAGAAAAAGAATCCCTACCTTAATTTTGGTATTAATTATAACTGAAACAAARGTATTTTTAAAATTTTATTGCATTTTTCTAATTTATTTTATTTTTGAAAAAAAAAAAACTCTGTCTAAATTTTCGGTAGTTAATTKGGAATAATAGCGAAGTATAATATATTGAAATATCTTTTTATTGCATGCAATTTTTTAAATTCCTTTTTTTATTGAAAATATTATGCTTATTATTGCAGCATTTAACTGGGAAAACAAAACAAAAATTTAATTGTAAAGAAAAGTGAGTTTATTCAAAACTAAAGTATTAACTTATTGAAATCCCTCACTTGTTTTTAATATAAATTATAACTGAACCAAAAGCATTTTTTAAATTAGTTTTTATTTCTTTATTTTCGTTTTAATTGTAGGCAGTTAATTGAAAATATTAAATAATTGATTATAAAATGTTGAAATATATTTATTATATATTTCAAACTTTTATTGCATGCATTTTGTTTGGTTTAAAATAAATTGTTTATTTATGTAGCACTCAACTGAGAAAAAAAGCTAATATTTTTTAAATTTTATTGCATGCCATTTTTCATATTTTCATTAATATTAAGGAATACGAACGCCTAACTTAATTTTAGTATTAATTATAACTGAAACAAAAGCATTTTCAAAATTTTATTTTATACGTTTTTTTGTGGGTTTTCATTTCTATATTTTTAGGGGAAAAATCATTGACTTAATTGCAGCATTTAGTTGGGAGCATTGCAGCATAAAAGCGAAATTAATGCAACCTCAACTKTATTTTTATTGTTGTTAATTGCGTAGCATGCATAACGCTTTGGTTAACGTTGTTTTCAAGCGCGCAAATGGTCCAAATAAACGCTCTCAACAAAGATGACCGCAACAATTGCTAACTTGAGCCATTCAGAGCCGAGATTATCAGCAATGAATGGGAGCGAACCGAAAACGTTATAAGCTTAAGCGCCATAAAAAAAATCTATTGCTCAATATTTTCCGCAATTTTCTGTGTGATTTTTTTCAGAGAAATGTGTAGCACACACATGGAACTTTGGCAGGAAATGCTTTTCAGCTGATACATTTTTGACCCCAACAGCTAAACAAGAAAGAGAATTAATCATTTGAAGGTGCAGCAATTCTTCATATCACATTACATATGCAAAAAAAAAAATAACATAAAAAAATTTTAATTACAAAAATTTCGGCCAGACAATAAAAAAGCGCACACTTTTATCATTATCCCACTCAAGCGTTCACAAGCGTCGCTGGAGCAGCTCTCAAGCATCTCATTGAAATCGAGAAAGTCCCTTCGCACTTAGGCAGATGCATGCTCTTGCGTACCTACYGTTATGTTGCCATATTTGACGTTTCTGATGGTTGAAGTTGCATGTGTGTGTGATGAGATTTTTTTTGTTTTTGTTATGCGACACACCCTCATTAATCGTAGTGAGGGACRTAAAAAAATCCTCGACTTTTTCCGAAAAAAAGTTGTGAACAAAATAAAAGCAGTGAATAAACCTATTACATAACCTCTATTCATATGTTAAGTAATAAGCGGTTCACGTGAAAATTAACGCATTGATTGAGCTTTGGATGCCGCAGGCCGGTTTTTGCGGTATTTTTCATTTATTTCTTCA
>NW_017534408.1:222663-259416 GCF_001853355.1 Bactrocera latifrons
TGCACTAGGAATATTATGAAATTACAAGAATTATCTTATTAGTTTTGGGCCTTTAATCGTCTTTAAGTAGTTGTATCCTGGTATATCTGACGAACTCACCGAAATTCAAATAACATTTCTTGTTTGTTGAATTTCACGTTTATTTGAAATTCTTTTTTTCTGAATTGAAATCGATTGAGTTCACACTACTATCGTGAATGCTTTGAAGTACTCAATAACAATGAATAAATTTTAAAATTGTGCCATTTTTGGGAACACCCTAATTGATACGGAAAGAGTAAGAACTCTTGTAACATATTGCTTTTAATAGTGTTATTCGCCTAATGGTTGCTTGTATCACCTAAAATTAATCGATGAGCCCCCATATACTTAACATGTAGACCCTAGTTTCTATAGCGAACTTTTTGTCGAAAATATGGATCAATCTGTWAGATATTTTGTTATAAATTCGGGGAGAATTCTTTTCTGATAATAATAAAATCAGTTGAATCGGATCAWTAATTTTCTGAGCCAACATATAGCTAATAGAGAGTTTTTCGAACTAYCGGCTGGAAATTTRCCATAGAYCTCATATAACTAATATCAAAAATCYATTCACGATTTCGTCGACAATGAATGTTGAGTTATTTCGCAATATTTTTAAGGTAAAGTCTTACCAACACCTGAAGGTATTTCCCTGGTTTTAAGCCCAGCAAGTTACAACAGTATGAAAKGTTCGCTTGCACTCGAATTTAGCTCTTCCTTACTTGTTTTACATATGTTTGTACCATGAGTCAATTATATAAGGTTATGATAGATAGCCTAAAAATTTCAACYTGTCAAAAAATTCTTCACTCATAAATTCAAAATCAGCTGTTCTGCTTTGTTTTGTTTTTAGTTGTATATTTATATGTGCGATATGAATATCAGGACAACCACGTCAAATCATAATAGTAGGAAAGTCATGGGATAAATAAAAAATCTTATGTGATATTAAAGATTCGAAAATTATTGCWTAAGAAGAAACATACTCTTGGAAAGACAATTTTTTTTTAAATGAGACAAGATTTGAACAAACTTAACCCCATTTTCCCCAACTATCATTGAATGGCCACAAAGCAAACGTTTATTGTCCACATAACAAGAGTGGAATAAAATAATAGAATAAATACATAACAGCTTAACAAAAGTTAGAAATAAAATAAAAGAAACTGCTGAGCATAAAAAAAAACGAAAATTCGAGATAATAAACCGGCGAGGGTGGCGCGAAAACGCTTAATCATCGTTACGTAACCAGCACACGCTTGAGAGATCGACAAGTCAATAAGTACTTATGAAGGCTGCAGAGATCGCTGTAGACAAAGGCGTAAAAAATATGTTAAGCCCAAAAAATAAGGAGAGGTATTCGTATTCAAACGGTATATATTGGAGTAAGCCAACAACAGTAAAAAACATCCCACACGATGACTTTTGAAAACAAAACTATAAACAAAAGCAAAAAAAACGAACTAAAAAAATTATTGTTTTAATAAAATTTATTATTTATTGTTTGTCAAAAGTCAATAGTTGAATAAGCATAGCAGCTCAAGTGATTCAGACACTCAATAATAAAATACTATAAAAAGWAGAATAGTATGAAGGCATTTCTTTCAGTTGTAATATTGTGGTTATATTAAATACTCCTATTCACTCAAATTATGATCGTTCATTKCTCATTTCACTTTTATATATAAATTTGTTTGGTGAGCGAATTCAGCCACTGAATGAAAAAATTGTTCCTTCGGGCTATTTATTTACCTCTCTATCGTACGTAAAAGCTATGGTCGCAATTGTGTTTACTTTTATTTAGATATTTTATTTACGACCTTTTTGTTTGAAGAAATTGAAATTACAAYAAATGATTTGTTGGTCAAATATTACTTTCATTTTTGCTGGAATCCAAATTTCGTTTTTAAATAAACTAAAAAAACACTTTCGCGATAATCAAGTTTTAGCCTTTGGTCTCAGTGTCGCTCAATTAGTGTTGTAATATTTCGCTGCCAAATGATTTTGATTGCTTGAGGGATACTTGTAGAGGAATAAGCTATGAGCAGGCATTATGTAATGAAAAGTGATAATTTGTTAAAAATTATCGCTTAAACTTTTAAAAAAAGTTGAACAATGTAAGGAAGGGCTAAGAGTTTTGACGCAGAGGAGAGTAAGGTCGACGCTCAAGTTTCGATGTAGTTTATATTAAGTCGCTAATCTTTTTTTCTGCGAACCATTTTTTATCAACTTTTGTATGTCTTCCGCGTGGTTATCTTGCTGAAACACCAGATGCTAGCAAGATGCTATTATGGTCGACATAAAGTAACATCAATTCACTTAAAATATTGCATTTAATAGCTGTTGTCATTGTACATTGTTCATCTTCAATCAGATATATCACACCTATATCACCTGTTGAGAAGGTTCCAAAAAAATTTGTAAAAATCTAGCATATCGATACGCTCAACCAGCTTATGGCTGCTCACCTGATGAAATATCTCGAGAAAATCATTCCCATACTTTGATGGATCCTCCTCCATGTTTGAAGATGTTAACTGTGTACTGAGGTTTGCAAGCGGTATTTATTGGTCATTGAACATGTTTTGCCAGACAGTGAGGCTCAGCTGACGTTTAGAAACACGTCACGCAAAAATGTTTGTCCTGACTCTCCAGGTGCTCACAGACAACTGACCAGCTGCTCGTTCGTTAGCTAGGAACGCCTTYTACCGAATCCAATCGGGGCAAGGGGAAGTACATTMGCGGGAAGAAAATCAGTCCTATTACTTTCCGAACAAACCCTCTACTTTATTGCATTTGCTTTGGGCAAATCATTTCGTAAATCTCATTTTGTGAAGTTGTTTCATTTGTTCTCGAAGCTGACTGAAGTCACAGTGCCTCTGTCCAGTCCTCTCTCCAGTTATAATCACTAAACAATTATATTTCGTCAGTCGTTTCACATATAATTTTATTTCATCATATTCATAATATCTTTATGCATTAAACTCAACTTTCATGTTAATATTATTTCGCATAGGCCAAATTGAACCAAAAGTGCATCTTCACTAAACACATCRATACAATTACTCAACAAGCAAACAAAACGCTGCGCTTCATCACCAGGACCTGTAGCGACTTCTCCAGTCTTCACACGCTGATCCATCTTTACCACCATCTTGTTCAACCTATACTAGAATATGGATCAGTTATCTGGTCTCCATAAATCGATCTCCTGATCAATCGTGTTGAGAAGGTTCCAAAAAAATTTGTAAAAATCTAGCATATCGATACGCTCAACCAGCTTATGGCTGCTCACCTGATGAAATATCTCGATACTTCAAAATTAATAGCCCAAATTGCTGACCTAGCATTTTTTCTTCAAAACAGTAAACGGCATTATCGATGCATCAGACATTAACAATAGCTTTGAATTCGCCCCAGCCAACTTATACTTAAGTCGTAAACGTTTACTAAAAACCTCACAGTCATATAAAAACTATGTGGTTCACGGTCCTCATAATCACATCGCATACTCTCGTCAACTTCCTGCACAATGACATAGACTTCTATGGAGGATCATATAGCAACTTTATCACCACCCTGAAGAGCAAGCTACTCGACTATCACTAGCTTTTCAATCCCTAATCTTGTTGCCTGCAATCATTCATTCTAAATCTCATGTCTATAAATGTACTATCCCTCTCAACCATATCATAGTATTATAATAATTGATATTATATTATATTATAAATTGTTTATGTATTATCGGCTTATTGCCGATAGGCGTTCGTTTAATAATAACAATAATAATAATTGACAATTATGAAACGACTAAAAATATTTATTCTATATATAATTAAGTAAAAATTTCAGACCAATTTTCATATTTCAAAACAGAGTAGGATTTTTCAATGTGTCCCTATTATTTTCCACATGAATATATTATACTTGAACTACATCCTCAGTTTTTCGCCAAGAAGGTGCTTATTTGCAGGAACCGCCGATATTGCTACAGCGTACACTATATATGCAAACCTGAATTATTTGGCCAGACATCTTCACGAAATTATGCGTGGGTTATTGTTCAAGGAAGCGATGCAATGTTCGAAACATTTTTTTAAAACGAGTCACTTTTTGTAACCGAAGTTAACAGTTTTTACTCTTATAACAGAAGTTTATATATTTTATAYAAAATAGTTATTTCAATGCATTGTTTAACCTATTTGTCCCCTAATTCGTTTGTCATAAACTCATTTTTAAGCGATCATATATTTTTTTATAGGCGCACTTGCATTGTTCTCCACTTCCAAAAAATTTCTCAYCATAAAAATGCAACTTTTGTGCCTCAAAAACTACAACAACATTCACGCTGTTGAGTACATCAATCATTTCRTTAAATTGTTAATAATTTTATCTGCCGCTTTTCTTCAGAGGCGTCAAAAGACATTACGTAGATGCACATGCTTTGTGTGTGTAGATATGTATGTACATATTAAAATATATGCCTATAACATTACATGTATGAGACGATTGTCTAAAAATTTGATTTCCTTTGTAATTATGTTCCTTTTCATGTTTCGAACAATTAATTTCCCAAGCCCAACTATTCACTAAATTTTACATCTCAAAACTAGTAGCTAACGCTTTTTTGTAGAAAATCAACTAAAACCTTATATATATGAGTATGTATAAACGCTTGTTTGGGAGGCGTGAAATTTATTTTTGTTTTTGTTTCGCTCTTGCTCATCAATCTCCCCCCGAAAACCCATTGAAATGAAAAAAAAAAAAACAATTTTTTAATGAATTTTTTATGGATATTTCTTAAATGTTTATTTGTTTTGGGCATAACGCTTATTTGCATAAATTATTGTTGCGTCAAGTGCAGTGCTTCAAAATTACATAAACACATATTTACATGTGAGTAAACGAGCTTTTACGAGTAGGGTAATACTTGTAGGCATTTGCGGCAGATTATTTATTTTCAAATGCACTTATGCGCATGTATGTATGTATGTGTGTGTACATATGTATGTGTGTGTGAAAATACAATCGCATTTTAAGTACWCTTATTCAAATTTGTATATATTTTTAAGCGTGCATATTAAAAAAAAATTCAGAGCATTGCGGAAATTTAGCTTCATTGAAAATATTAAATTTTGTGGTTGTATTTTCGRGTCCATTTTTCTTTACTATCACTCACTAAATTACTGATAAGTAGTGATAAGTAGGATATGGTATACTAGCATACCAACACTTCCTTTTCACTTTGTGGTATAGCTAATTAAGCAGATACACGAAAAAATATAGAAGAATACAAGTGCGCTATGAGAAAATTTAAAATGTGATATATTCTAAATTAAGTCTACATTAATAGCTATYCAAGTAAATGTTTTAGCCAACGCTGTATCGTCTATTATTATTTACGAACTATGAACCAAAATACATTTTTAAACCTCAAACTTTTTAGCATTGAAATCCACCACTATTTTTTCTTCGTTTGTACGTATGGCAGCACCAAAAAAACGCTAAAAATTCAATACATAAACCAGTGAAAGCTTATTGGTGCAAAACTTAGCTTAAAGCCAGTTATGGAGACAGCTTTTACAGACCAACTGTAATGGTGATGGTGAGTTTGTCGAAAGTTTCTCATTAAGAACGTATTGCTTTAACGATTATTAGTAAATAATATAACTCAATGGACTTCTTATAGAATAAACTTCACTTAATACCTGTTTGAGTAATTTAAAAATAACCCCCAAACCAAGTTTTTTTTATAGAAATTGAAAAAATTAAATTACCAAACTATAAATGACACTCTTAATGATATCTTTAGTACTAAGCTAAATTATCGATAGTTTGTGAGAAATCATCAATTTATATTTATATATATTAATATTGTTTTAACATTTTTGAGGCTATTTCAGAGATGGTAGGACAAGATAAAACCAAATTTAACCWAATTTAATTAACTGTCTCATATGAGTTTTTAATTTTATCTACGCATTTTTATAATTTCAATTTTTATTACATGATATATGTTCTAGTGTCCCGATCATAACGATTTCTTTCGAGATTCCATAGATGCTATACAATAATCTTAAATTCCTTCAGACTTGATTGTAATCCTTCATTTTGTATGAATTATGCTATAGTAGTCCGATATCGGTACCGACAAATGAGCTGCTTCTWTGATGAGCTGTTTGATTGATATCTCAAAAACTGAGTATGTAGAGAGTTAGGACGAACATTTTCGCGCGACGTATTACTGGGAGTGGTGAAAGCCGAAAATGCAGCGTTCATTTTTTGACTTCAAAGGCATCGTCCACCATGAATTTGTTCCTCCTGGACAAACCACCAACGCCAAGTTTTAACTGGAAGTCTCAAGAGAATTAAACGAAGAGTCAATCCGGTCCAACAAGACCTCGCAGCCGATTGGAAATTGCACCACGACAACGCCTGGGCTCACAACGCCTTTCTTGTGAACAGCTATTTAACCAAGGCCGGCATCCCTAACCTTCCGCAGCCGCCCTACAGCCTAGATGTGGCCCCCAGACTTTTTTGTTTCATTGCCTGAAAAGCTTCTACGCGCTTAGTTTTAAAACATTTGAGGTGTTTGAAATAGTTCATTTAACCATAATAACTGCCTTTAATACAACGTGACAAATTTAATACCTGTTCGGATAAAAAAATAACTAATGACCATAAATAAATTTAAAGTTTTGAATGAAAAAAACACCGATCAGTTGAAACGTTGTTCCTTTCTAAGTAAAACAAGCGCTACAAATCATCCATWCGACTTTTAACATATAAATTTTAATAGTTTCACACGTGTAAATTATCAAAAGTTATAAAAGTCGAATAACATGCATAGGCAATCAAAATAAAAAGTGTACACTTTTCAACAAATTTTACGCATTCCTGCATATCTTAAATAAAATTTACATATGTATGCTTAATAGCTTTTTTCCAATTTGTCTCAATGAATTGTAAAACRTCTTCATAATTACCACCCAAGTAGAGATTGATTGACACCACACATCGGCAACAGAAGTGTCTATCGAGCTGTGACTTTAGGTGCCGCAAAAGACGGATGAAACATCGGCCTCAGTCGGCACTTTTCACACATATGCAAATAGAGTGTAGTAAAAGGGATATTGACAAGTAGCGCCGCTGCAGCCGCTTTTCGGATGCAAAAATCACGCATGAAATTTCAACGCAATTTGCATAATACGATTACTGTTTGGCTAATAGACTACTGAAGCGTGTTTTAGTTACGCACATAAACCCACATATCAGTTGTTGTTTTTGTTTTGCCGGGTAACACAGCATTGGTGCGGGTTTTGCCTGCGTGCGCGTGCCTTCATCGGTAGTTCCTCATTTGATTTCATCGCGGCTTGTCTAGTTGTGTTTTCATGTATGTTTGTATGCATGTGTGTGCTTGTATGGGTGCTTGATGGCATTTGCGCTTGATTAATTGCAGTCGTAATCAAATAGCTGCATCCGCTGCGGCCAACAATGCAGTGATACTGCACTTGCAGCCCCCAAAACATTGACCCATATCCGACCAACTGCAGCGGTAGTGGGACGACCGCAGCTGCGCATACACAGCCTGCTTGTGCCGTGGCTTTCGGTCAAGGTCAGCATGCTTGCTGCCGCAAATCATCGGCATTTGTTTCAGCACCACAATTGCGTTGAAATATTTTGCGTACGTAATTACTACGAAACCTATTTTTTTCTCACTTCCATGCTGTTGGATTCATTTGTTGTTGCATTAGTGGTAAATATTTKTGTATACACAAGTGCTTGTGTTCGTTTGATTTTGTATTATTGCCGGAATTAATCGAGAGATCTTGAATTTCGCAGAGGATGGTYATGACGAATAAACTAATAAAATAGAAAATTATTTGCTCTCCGTAATCACTACTTGAATCTTTGTTGATATTTTTAATTGTAAATTACGATTTTTTGTTACAATCATAGAGCTGTGAATTTAACACAGCCTTAAAGAAGTTGATTTATTTCACGAGAGGCTGCTTTGTGTCAGAAACGCAGTCACAATTTTACCATTTGCTTATCGAGAAGTGATTGAATAATCACATTACTTACTTCTTTTGCATGGCCACCACGGGTACGCTTGCAGAAGTTCCGACGCTGAACCCAATTTTCGACGATTTTCAAGCATAAATCGACCGAYACTGTTGCAAYTTCAGGTTTGAWATTCGTACGAAGTTCATCAATCGTCGCTGACTTGTTGGCATAGWGCATAGACTTGACGTAGCCCCACAGGAAATAGTCTAACGCCGTCAAATGGAACGATCGAGGAGTTGCTCAGCCCAATTCATGAACACACGACCATTCTGGTGGTCATGCGGCTTCAGTGCTTGAATCAATTAGATCTTGTATGMMAGAGATGCCCAATATTTGAGAACGACGTCTGAGYCGRCTAYGACTAATTTGGGTCTTCTTMAATTGATGCGSCAACGGCAGCAATATTYTCGACAATACGTTCTTTGTCACATTTTGTACTGTGCCCGCTACACGCTCAATTWTTGATCTGACAATACAATTAATAMAACCTAAAGTTGAGGCCACTAATTTCGAATTTCYGTAGTAAATTTTWATAATTTCGACACGTTGTAGRYTCGTATATCTTTCCACGATGACATGRCAAACCTTACTGAAGACAAATGCCAAAAAAACCGGGGAAAATATGGCGTCGTCTAATTATGTAGCACCCCTATTGAAAATCCCGTCCCAAAAAAAAAAGTTTATTTTTCTTTCGTCATTCACAATAGTAAATCTGATCTAAGATATGCATTGTAGCATTGAGGATAGAGGTTATACCACTTTAATAACGTATCCTCTGATAGCAGATGCGAGCGAGCGCAGGAATGACGAATCGAAGACAGCTGTTRTAAAAWCTCATATTTGGTGTATTTTTAAATTTTTTGAAAAAATTGCAAGATCTTGTTCCCGTAACTGTTTCATATATAAGCGTATGAACTACTAAGGCTTCGTGTTTTTCTCGAAATAGCTCCTCTAGATTTGCTTGAGTTATTAATCGGTAACCCACCTGATAACTATCAAATTTTCTTGCATGTTTTGTATAGGATTGTCCATATKATGCCCTACACGCTGTTTCAAGTGATGAATAATCGAATTTTTCAAATTCAAAATCGAATCAAATTTTGGGTAAAMTTTCACTTTTTGACAATTTTTAATGTTTTTCGAACGTAGTTTTGACCATTTTTGATTTTTGAGACGAAAARTTCGTAGTCTSATACATAAATGGTACTACTAARTAATATTAAATCCATATGATTTTTATTCTGCCCTATAGCTTGACAGCTTTCGAACAATTAGGTGATGCGATATAGCATTTGGGTSAAGCAAATTGTTTTAGCTTATAAAAAATTGATCAAAAGGAATTTCTTGTTAATAAAGCAATGATTTTGGAGAAAAAAATTTTGTTAAAGCCAAGATTTGAACTGATCAACATTATTTGGACTTTGTACCARGAAAATCAACCATTGAAACGTGGTTTGCGAAGTTTGAACGAGGCAAAATGGGCACCTTGAACGCCTAAAAGAGGCTGTTATCGACGAAAACATCAAAAAAGTCCACAAAAGCGTGAGCTAATAAAATCAAATTTTTGCATCGATGTGTGACAGTGGATCAAACATGGCCTCATTATTTCTCCCGGAGTCCAATAGACGGTCAACCGAGTGACTGACCGACCTCAAAGCATGGTAAGACGCAAAAGTTGGCAGGCAAAAATATGACATCCGTAATTTGAGATRCACGGGGTATAATATTCGTCGGCTATCTTCGAAAAGGCGAAAAMCTCATTAACAGCGACAATTACATGGCGCCATTGGAGCAGTTGAAGGAAAGAATCGCGAAAAACAGCCTCATTTGGAGAAAAAAGTAAGTGGAACMACGCACAGTGTCACAAACCAATGAATACGATGTTAAAATATTATGAATTTGGTTTCGAGTTGTTTCCGCATCTATSGTATTCTCCAGACCTGGTCCTGTAGTGTCTATTTTCGGTTTTCAGAATGTAACATATGCATCTTTAGAGAGACACAATATCGAAAGATGGAGAAATTCGTAATCATGTCAGTGATCAGCKCGTCATAGTCATTAGCCATACTCTACTGCCTTAAAATTGATCCACATTTTATTTTTATTTTTGTCCTCATTACTATGAAAGCTTTCCAAAAAATGTATTCAAATAAAATATTTGAAAGTTTCGTACTCATAATAAAGAKCTTTCACAAATTGTTATATAAGCTCCAATCTAACATGTGAGGGAGAAATCCATTACATTCAATAATTTAAACCGCGGTGCCAATAACTCCGTTTTTTTTTTTTAAATCTTCGGCGTTGATAAGACGTGGTATTTTTAGTTCAGATTCCAGAATGCATTCGGAATGCTTGGATACAGATCAACTCCGTGATGGATGGCTGTTCCGAAAGAGTACTTGATTTCACCGGACCAAGATTTTTTGTTTAGGTATTGGAGCGGATGCCGATGTCAAATCCGTATAAAATGTTTTCTCTCAAGTTTTTCTTTGAGTGAACTAACAATGCAAACATAACAGTCTGAAGTCGAAAACCGACATMAAAATTTGGCATCAAAAGCAAAAGSGGTTAAAAYAATAAATATAGTTTCAGCGTTGATTAACCTCAAAATTAATTTACACATATGCCCGCACACATATYGCTTACACAGGTAAAGTAGCTTTAGGCCTACTTGAAACTAACATGCAATAAATCAAATTATTTTTATTTGCTTGTCATGTTTTCAATTACCAAAATTTCACAAATAAACATTAAAGATAAAAACTTACAACAATAAAAATAAAAGCCTATTTATGGTCAACTATGTGAGCATAAAAAGGCACAGCCACATGGCACTGACCTGCCACAAAGGCAGCCTACAAAAGACTCAAGCAACAAACCTATGAAAGAAATACAAGAAATGAGCGAATTAAGATTGTAATAGAGAACACGAGATAAGAGACCGGTTAACGAAGCAAAAATAGGCCTAAAAGCAATTAAGAGCAGYGCTCGTCTTTCCTCCGCAGTGCGGCTAATGAATCTCCAAGTAGGCGACCTGAGGCTCAGACGGGCGATGCGCGGTGCGTGTTAGGTAGAAAATTAGGAAACGGTTAAAATGAGACAACATAACTAATTGACTGCTTACAAACAAATGTGCATGTGTTGGTGAGTACTTAGCAGCCACAATCAAKGCTTCGGCATCTTCCGCTCTCTGCTGATGTGCAACAATTGCAGACGCGCCGCGTTGCTTGGCTGTACTTGGGTGGTATGACGGACACCAATCAAAAACAGATTTAAATAATTTCGAAAGCGAAAATATGAAAAACCAACAATAAAAGTAGGTAAAATTCATTTGAAAGTTGTTATATTAGAAAATAATGGGAAAAGCGTTACAACTGCTGCTCAAGAACGGGCGGGGCGTGTTGCGTATGTATATACTCATATGTGGTGCTGCACAAATGGTTACATATGTATGTGTATGACAATACAAGCGGTCAAGTATTTGATGAATGACGGCGGCGTGATTACAGTGTCTATGATAAATAGTTGTAGCAGTCGTCMAAGCTCTCCAAAGAAATTTGGTGTATGAAATGTATGAAAAATGTATGCATATGTACATTCAAAACTCTTTTTATATATTACAACATATTGCTACGGAGTATAATAGTTTTATTCACCGAACAATTGTTTGAATCATCTAAAAACAATCGTGTTTAATATAAGGTTATATGCAATCAAATGATTAGTATGATGAGACGGGTTGAAATGAGTGATCGTCTGTCTGTACATTTGCTCGTCCGTCTGTCTGTTTGTCTGTGTAGACGATAACTTGAGTAAAAATAAGATATCGAAATGAAACTTGGTATACGTGTTCATCGGCAAAAAAGTTCGCAGAAGACCTAATTGGACTACTCTATTAGCTTTAATGTACATATCTCCTAAACCATTCTAGTTAAAAGAACCAAATTTGCTTAGAAGATCACTTAAGCATCCCAACCGGCACTTTAAAGTTGGATGAACTCGCACACTCCCTGTATAATTCTAACAGTAGATATAACTCTACTCTTAAGAACTGCTAAAAGCGCAATAAATCAGTATCTAAATACGAAAGAGACATTTAATTTTACCTCTGAGATGGCATCAGAGGGCTTAATTCGAGCCGTTGTTAGATTGGATGACGGGCTTGGTGCCGCCCTAAACCAAATTCACACTGCTAAGGTTTTGTTGACGGTGGGCTTTAATTTTCCTCGCAGTACCCTCAACGGAACCTTATATGCGATGTTTAGGAGACTTATCCCACAATTGTGGGATTTTTGTGGATTGGGGAGATCACACTAAAACTCCAATCGTTGGACATGCTTTCGTCCGACCATATTCTACAAAAAAGCTGATGCATACTCCTTATCAGTTCTTCCCCGCCGTATTTGAATAGATCGGCCGGAAATCCGTTGTCCCCCGCCGCTTTGTTCTTCAGACGGGTAATTGTTATTCGAACTTCTTCATGTCTTCATTCATAATATGCTCCTGGCATTAGTCACMAGAACACCTCAAGGGCTTCCACAAGATTATGCTACTATACATACTCTAAAGTATTCGTTTACATCTGAACTTTATGTTCACATGATATTTTTTTAAGACTAGTTTCAAAAATATTAGTATTTCGTGCCACAACGTAATTAAAAAAAAAAAACAAAAACCTTAAAATAAAATAAAAAAAACTAAAGTTTTCGAGATATAACATATGTATATATTCTCGACCATTTTGATCTGCTGATTCCGAAGCAYCAATTAAAAAATATTGGGCAGGGTCATATCCAAATTTCTCTAAAGTTTTCTTATAACTAATTTTTTACTGACTCCATTTTACAACTTTATGGATGAATTGAGTTTTTTCATTTGAATTGAATAACAAAACATGAAAACTCAAWGAATTTTCAAAAAAATGGTCTTCGGAAAAATTCGTAATATCCGTTAACTTGCCTTAGACTGAGAAATGTGTTTGATACAAATCATATAGCTATATTTATCTATGTTGGAGCGATTATACAGATATGAGCTTCAATATAAAGATATTAAACATTGGCAGGTATTTGAGTAAACAGATGTACATTTTTAGCAAACAGAGGCAAGTTAACGAGTTCGTATTGGTTGCTCGTGCCCAAATATCAATTGTTCTTTGTTAAATGTTGAAAACTAAATTTATTAAAAGATTTAAAATTATGTTGAAAACTAAATTTATTAAAAGATTTAAAATTAAGCTCGTTTCTTTTCCATAGACTAAATAAAAAAGAATAACCAAGAAATTAAAATGGATGAATGGCAATAGCATTCCTCGCTTTTAGACACGCAYCGACAAAGTTTTGCCTACTTCAACAAATTTTGAATTCGGTTGCAAAATGTCTATCTCCCAAAAGTATGATGCATCAATTTGTTGTAAGGACTTACAGATATCGATGCTACTGTGAGTGGGGTGCAAATGTGGGAAATAAATTGTTGGCAAAATGAAATAAATTGTACATTCCAACAAATACAGCGGAACAGCATCGGCAATGCTGGCTACCAACTCAACACACACACACACAAACTTTTAAATAAATGTGGCAATAGTTTGTCAGGGTTTTATGAATTTTTTTACTCTGCGTTCATGCTGCAAACATGCTAACTGTTAACGCTGCGTCGCTCAAATATGATTTTCAATTATTCCAACTGCGAATGCGTTCGCACAAACAAAGCGCAAAATGGCAGAAAACGCGTTAACGCTGACCCTTCAAAGCAGGGTGGCACAAATATTGAAGTTCAYAATGGAATTTGCAATTTCTTTTGTGTCTTTTAAGGTTTTGCTATTAAATTTATTTAAGTGAAAGTTATTTAATTAAATTTTTGGAAATTGGCACTTCAACAGTTCTAAAGCAGTATTAAACAAAATTTAATTAATAAATTTTAAAAGGGTGTATTTTAAAGTTTCAGAATTTCGAAAAGGAATATTTTTCGAGCAAACRGTTATGCTAAACATATGTTTCGAGCATTTCGACTGGCAACTGGCGAATGACACGCGTAATGTTTTGCGCCAAGGTCTGAATTGAAGCGGCGTTATCGGCATAGACTTTAGACTTACCATATTCGCATAGGAAAAGGTGGGATGATGTAATATCACACGGTCGTTTGGCAGATCGACCGTCCCAAAACGTGAAAGTATCTGCTCACCGAAATATTCTCTCAATATGTCCATTGATTGACATGATTTTGGGAGGTGGAGCCATTTTGTTGAAACCAAATGTCGCCAAGATCACGAACTCCAATTTCAAGTATCAAATATAGGTTATCATGGCCCAATAGCGGTCGCCATTGACGTTTACGTTTTCATCGGCATCATTTTTGAAGAAATATGGACAGATGATTCCAACGTCCTATAAACCACACCAATCCGATGTTTTTTCTAGATGAAAGGCCGCTCTGGAATCTCTTCAGGTTGCTTTTCGTTCCAAATGCGGCAATTTTGCTTGAGATCCGACGTTTTCGAACCAAATCTTTTCAGCGATGAAGCAGATTTCTGGCTCAATTTCATATTTATGGACATCATCGCTGAAAAAATTTGTCTCGAAAAYGTCGGATCTTCTTGGAACGTTTCAAGAACACATAAAGCGAAGCGATGTCTCTTGCGAAAGTCGAGCGGCGTACTATATTTTGTACGCTCTCTATTTAAAATCTCGATCTAAAATGCGTCAAGGCATTCCATACGTCAGTTCGAGTTGCTGTGAATGGTCTTCGTGTACACTCTCAGCTACGGCTCCTTTATTTTCTTCTCTGCGACTCCCGGCCAAACCAAAACTACTACACCGCGTTGACTGAAATTTTGACAGTAGCTATAAGTCAGTGATGCCATTGGGTTTGAGGTTAAATAGTTATCGGATTGTCCTCATAGCAGCTTAACATCCATGAATCTTCAGTTAACGTTTAAGATTTCAAAATTTGTAGTATAACTGTAATATTTTGATTACAACTTGATAAATCTTGCGTAATTTCAAAAATAGAAGATTGTCTTCTCGTTTGTATTTCAATTTTGTAGTGCTTTTAGGCCGAGTTTACCAATATTTTTAAGCATTTATTTTTGCAAGTTCTTATGATTTTGATATTACGTCACGATTTTCAACTAGAAATATGTAACTCAACTTAAAAAGTCGTTAAGGTTAAGTTTTGAAAATTTTACTATTTGAAAGTGTACCGTAAAGGCCTGTTGAATAAACTACTTGAGCTAATTTGGTTCTTTAAAATTTGTGTTTTTGATAATGATTTCAAAATTTGGTTGAAATATTGACAAAWGCCAAGAATTGGTAAAGCTCCACTTAGCACCGCACTGCTTTTAATTTCTTTTAGCACATTCGCCACTAGAAGATGATCTGCATGAATCAGCAATAGAGGGATCAGCTTCTAATTCATGATTTAGCTGCCACTGTGATGCCATATGTAAACAATATTTCTATTGAATTATGAACACGAATGTACTAATTTGTAACAAGTAAATATGAATGGAGATCTGAGGCAAGCAGCCGCTGGTCAGATGCCGCCCATCAACTTTGATTTAGCCCTCTCTTTTTTGGCTGATCATTTCAACGCACG
Source organism: Bactrocera latifrons (assembly GCF_001853355.1). Classification (NCBI taxonomy): domain Eukaryota; kingdom Metazoa; phylum Arthropoda; class Insecta; order Diptera; family Tephritidae; genus Bactrocera; species Bactrocera latifrons. The sequence goes on from NW_017534408.1 coordinate 238,351, forward strand.
CGCAGGCATTTATTCGCGGCGCCTGCCGCATTAACGCCGAGTTGTTAATGAATTGCAATTGAATGGAGCTTGTTAGATAAATTACCGTTTAATAAAGATTTTTTTGTGGAGCAAACGACATTTGCGCCGAGTGTGCCTATAAAAACCATGTGTGATACCTTTGAGGTACATAACAACCCACACAATCGTTCAACCAGCAACAACCAAGCAAGCACGAACATGCGTGGATTTATTGTAAGTGCRCAAGACATGAGCAGGCRCTGAGCAAATATTTATGGTAATATCTTTCYTCATGCAGGTTTTTTGCGTCTTCRYTGCCGTTACCACCGCCGCGCCACAGCAGGGATACCATTATGCTACACAAACGGCTGCTGGTGGACAATTGGAGCATATGGTGTCACAGCCGYATGTCCAGTTYGGTGTTATGACACCGAAAACTGCTGACTTTCTGAAGGATCTRCAAACCGTTATGGCGGTACAATCAGCCAATTTGACACCGAACTTCGAGCTCAACACACAGCCGCAATTAGTTGGCTTCAATAGCGAGCAATACGCTGCAGTCAACAGCGCTAATGCCGCTGCTAATGCGCAGGCTTCAGTAGGTCAATCGCAAGCTTCGGTGGCTCAACCGCAGGCACGCCACTTGGTTCCCACTTTAGCCGGTGGAAACTCTGTGCAGCAGCAGCCACAACAGTTGATTTCACAACAGTACGCTCAGCAACAACCAATCCCACAACAGTTGCAATTCCAACAACAACCACCACAGAAACACTTTCAACAACAACAGCAAATCGTCGAGCCCGAAACCGTTATCTCGAAGCGCTTCTATCTTCACGCCGCACCAGAAGACGATGATGAGAAAGTGCAACAGCGTCATGTGACCGTCGGTAAACCACGTAAAAACTACAATGTAGTCTTCATTAAATCCTCTGACAGGTCAAAACCGAAGGCGTCACTTAAAATCACGCCTGCCGTTAATGAAGAGAAGACCGTCATCTATGTRCTGAACAAGAAACAAGATGCGGCCGATATTGATACACAGGTGTAYGAGCCGGTCACCACCACCGCCAAGCCCGAAGTATATTTCATTAAGTATAAGACAGCTGAAGAGGCGGCACATGCACAACAAACCATTCAATCACAATACGACGCCTTGGGTGGTTCGACACAAGTCACTAATGAAGGTGTCGCCCCGGTTAGCTCCGTCATTGGTTCTCTCGATGCTGCTAGGCAAGCAGAAGCCGAGGCCGCCGTTGCCTCCGAGGTAGCTCAATCAGCTTCTACTAACCAAGCTGATGAGCATCAGTCTGCACAGACACCAGTGGTGCCAGCTGCTGACATTCAACAATTAACCGCACAGCCTGAGGAACAGTTACAGTTTGTTGAGCAATCGCTGTCACAAGCTGCCAACACAAATAACGGTTATTTGCCACCATCCAGATATTATTTCCGTCGATGAAAACGCTCATTCGATGTTTATGCTCGTATTKTTGCCATGTGAACACTATCTCCATGACGGTTTCATCCGAATATTTGGTGTTTTCTTTTTGTTATATGACTTTGTTGTTGTTTTTATATAGCCATGCACTGCGGCTTAGGTTAAGTTTGTTAAATATAGTAAGAATGTGAAAAAATTATGAGTACCCCATTTTTATCGGTTAAAAGTTATCGGGGGTCTGAGTGAGACTGTGRAAACGAGAATCACGGTTTCAGATAGGCATCCACAAAACTAGATGGCTACTACTATTTATATAAGTCCCATCAAAAGTTGCACATACTGATTTCGTACAGATCATTTACCTCCCTAGAGGTGGTCCCGGTTGAATATTATTTTCTATGCTACGTGCTCTCGGGTTTTAGGCGCTTACACTAACTGCCGTTTGCTGTTATTTTCGGGCAATTTACAGTGAACTGAACTTGATCAAATTCAGGACATTGACATGAGCCTTATATTGTCTTACCTCTAGCAGTCTATTTGTCGGCTACGTTCGGTATTAAAGAGGAATCCTATTCGAAAGGGAAGTATTTTTGGCAACTTTCTGATTTTTGATTTGTTTTTAGTGGTTTTTTAGGGTCTCTCGATGTAATTTTATTCCTACTTTGCAGAAAAAGATCAATATCTGAATTTTTAACGAATAATATTGAAAGAGATCAGTTCTAAGTCTGGAGCATAAATRGCAGTCCTTGTTGACTGACAATTGSTTCTAAAAATGTATCTTTTAAAACCTTTAAAGTCCAGAAAGAGTATGAGATCACCTTAGAAACAGCATTTTCGAACAATTATATCGAAACTTGAGTTCAAAGTCAAAGTCAAGTTCTTCTAGTGGCTTTKGTATGACCAGACTTTCAGAAAACCTTCGGCTTAACTTGGTTTTTCTACATTTGTTTAACCTCACAGCAAACTTTCTATCCCATTGTGCTCACGAACTTCCTAATAATTTATCCATCAGGAGCATGCAATGAAGCCCAACCTGTAGCTGTCACTCTGAAAACATGATTGATCTTACTAAAAAAAATTTTCTATGGGCTTTAAACCACTGTCAGTGTACCTTAATAGWCTAACCTACCTAATAGTTGCACCATCCAAATTGAGGCAGTCACAAAGTTCAAGTCCGTCAATTGAATGCAACTGTACATGAAAACAAATTTAATGAAGATTTTAATTAACTTGCGATGCGTAACTAACAAAGACAAAAATATGTACAAATATAATCGAAATTTCAAGAATAAGGTTAAAAGGGGGGAAAAAGTGAATGGTGCAGAAAAAATTTGCAGAAAATCGAAACACAAATGATTAATTATGATTTTCTATAAAATTTGTGAAGCAATAAAAGCGCAAAATAATTTTAAGGCCAGACTTACCAACCGAACAAAAAAATTAGCGAAAAAGTGGCGAARCGTTGAGTAAAGCTTCGTGTTATAAAATATAACTGCACTGTCAGCCGAAAGCTAAATGAAAGCTAAGCAATGACAGCGATGAGAGTGAGAGGAAATTTGACAAATTACTTTAATGACTTTTTTAGCAGCAATGCTTTTGTTTGTAACTTTGCTGAGTATTAATTTAGTGCAAACATGCAACTATGTGTTTATTAATATTAATTTGAAATATTAGTTTGCAAAGAGTATATTTTTTTTGTAAAGTAGTTCTTCGCAATAACAAATTTAATTTTGCGGAGAAAAACGAAATTAAAACTATGGTAACTGTCAATTTATCACAAACCTTTTTGACATTTGTCATTCAGCTTATTAGCACAAAGTATGACAGACATAGTTGCTGTCACAGGTGAAACATTTTAGTGGCGGATAAAAAAAGACAAAAGTATTAAATTTAATTAAATAAAACTTTTGTTGCGTATGTGCTAGCACACACATGTACATAAGTGCTCAATGCACACATATTAATCTGGTGGGCATGAAATTATGAAACMAAATGAAATTGCAAATAAAAACTATTTTGAAACAATTTTTATAATTTGTGCTTCCTCTATTACCGTGATTAATTACAAACAAATGTAARTGTTAGACTTGCTGATGGCTTACACGCGCAGACAAACTTTTCCTGAATTATTTTACACAAAATTCACTGCGAAGCCACCAGCCTACAACAACACTAAATTAATAGTGTTTAGCTAATTTTTRTTTGAAAACGATTTAGTAGCATACTGTCTTTAACTGACGGTGCATCGAATTTKTAATTATTTTCGAAAATTTTAATTTAATTATAAGGCTCAAAAATATATTAAATTAGATTAAAATGCTTAGTCTGTGCTGTTCAGATTTACGCCGACATGATTTATAAATCTGATTTCATGTKTATTTTCTTAAGAAATTTTTGCATTTTTTTTTTTGGTTAAATATTTTTACTGAGACTTCAGTAAATATAACGTTTTTGTCATGGGTTGTCTTTTGATTCCACATTTGTAAAAGTAGCACCTTAATCTGTTTTAATAATCAAGAAGATAGGGAATTGGAACATGAAGAGTTATGAACATAGTGATAACCAGAACCAGCTCCAAACAAATCTAAATGGTTTCGACTACATTYTGCAAAGGTAGGATTTCAATAGTCACTTCCAGTTGAGAGTATCCTGCAGATGTGAATAGAGAAGAAGTTCCAAAAGGGTGCAGAATAATATTTTAATACATTAGGTTGGAAAATATCTCCACCAATTTACACGTATATAACTGTTGAACGCAATACCCAAGCTTTATTTTGTAGGTTACGTCAAGACCTTTCAAATATGTATTTTATTGCCAGAGCTCGTATTGTTACACTTTAGATGTACGTAGACGCAAAATTCAAAAGACAAAAAGGCGTAAGGCAGATATTTGCCAACCTAATATACCGACAGGTCCAAAATGTACTGCGAAGTATGTTCATGGGTATACTACAAACATGTTGATACCTCTTCATCCGTCTACAAACCTCAGGTAGCATCTTCAAAGAAGAAATATCAGCGATATAGAACGCCTGTATAGTTAAGCTGAACATCTACCAGAGGATAAAGAAAGGTACTATATATACAGATATACAGGCGGCACAGGTAGCCTTGTGTGCGCCAAAGACAAATTCCAGCGTAGTCAACAAAGCTTTAAGTTCACTGGCAGATCGACTCGTTTGGTCCATAATTTGGGTTCCCGGTCATAAGAACACAATCGGCAACGAAAAATTAGAGGAGTTGGCTAAGTCAGGTGTCTCTCTAAACGAGCCGGAGTCAATACTAAGAACCGTCGAGAAACAACTAGATACGGATTTGAACAAATACCTCTGAACAGTTCAAAATCTACAACCAAATGCAAGATAGTGAAACAAATAATGCCAAAATATGACAAATCCAGAGTAAATAACTTATTAAATAGGTAAATAAAAAGTAACTATATATACATACAAGGAGCGTTCCAAATTAAACAGGTCTTTTCGAATCTAGAGCCTCCTGATGGAGATGGCACATCTATCATCATTTTTCACTTGTCCAGTGAGAATTTCATTGCATTTCATTGATTGGAAGTGAAGTTATTGCGTTTTAAGTGCCAGTATGTTTGTGTTATCGTTGCGAAAATGAACTTCGAACAAAGAGCCAACATTAAATTTTGTTTCAAAATTGGTAAAACTTCTACCAAAACATTTCAATTGATGAAACAAGTTTATGGCGACGATTGGTTTACTTTCCAAAGTGGTCGTGAGGACGTAAATGACGATCAACATGTGGGCTAATAAAAACTCGTGATTACCGGAAATTCCATCGAAACTGTGCGAGAATTCATTAAAAGTCAGCCGAAATCATCATTGAAATTGGAATTGAACATCTCCAAAACATCGATTTTTCGCATTTTGTCCGAAAATTTGGGCTTACAAAAGGTGTGTGCACGGTTTGTTCCGCATGAATTGACTGACGACCAAAAATTGCTACGAATCCAACATTCGATCGACGCTTTTGATCGATTATTTGTCCAAAAATCACATTTTTACCATTAACTACTCTCGGTATTCAGCTAATGTAGCACCGTGCGACTTTTTCCTCTTCGGAAAAATGCATTTTTCCATGACAGGAAAGCTTGCTAAAACGCTCGCTCGACATGCTGTTGGACCGTGAAAAAAGAAAAATAAGCATAAGGAGACTATTTTGAATAAAATAAATTGGGTTTGTCGAAAAAACAATTTGTTCTGTTTTTTTGTTTTTTTAAGTCCTGTTTACTATTTAATGCACCTTGTAGACTATTATTTGCAGTAGTTGCAAACTCGCAGCTAATAAGAAAACGCTTGTACACTTCCTTCGCGGGTGCCCTGCTCTCTCACAATCCCGACGTAAAACGGTTGGAATCCATCAGGTACCGAACCTTGAATTTCTATTCACAAGAAAAATGACGGAGATAAGTAAGAAACTACACGCTACGCTACAAAAAAAGCCAAACGCGAAAAATCCAAAGTTCACTGAAAGCGCTAAAGGTCACCGTAGACGAGGCTTAAACAACTGTACGGAAAATTGGAATTGGAAATGAATATGTTTTTATTATATTATATACTATTTTCAAATCAATTCTAAATATTTGTATTAAAAGTAGTGAAAATTAATAAATAAAGATATATTATTTACAATTTTGTGAGAAAAATATAATTTATTTATATAATATAATAGAAGTAAATTTATTCCTTTTTGGTTGTGTTAAAAGTGGTGACGCAACAATATACTACGTCCTTAATCATTATTTTACTTCATACTTTATATTATGGGTTTAACACAATATTCAACACCCTAAATCTTTCGTGATAACTGATTAACCACATGGTGAATTGAACTGAGCAAGCTCAAATATAGTAGGAAATACAACTATTCCTTTTGAGAAAGAATGTGAGAAATTACCTTGCTCTAATATATTTTTTGGTTAAATAAAAAATGTATTTGGTTATTGGTAGCAAACCTACAGAACGAGGCTATTGAGAAGGTGGGTGAAAGGAATAAAGTCGGTAGCWAGTGTCGACAAACTCTAACTACAAGTACTATACTTACGGATATATTAAGTAATATTTCATGATTGTTTTCAAGGGCTATTGAGATCTAGAGAAAACAGATTATTCGCAAGGTTTGAAGTACGATTGTAGTGTATCAATTAGTTGTTGTTATATACCAAAAATGTCTTTAGCTTGATAGTATTCCCTCAATTATTTCTAATTATTAAAAAATCAGTTCTCCCTGCAATCTGGAAAAAAGTATCTCTTGCACATTTTTGCGCTGATAAATAATATCTTAGGAACAGCTGATGCATTTCAACTTTTTTACATTTTATTAGACCCTTTTAGTAAAGTTTTTTCACAGTGTTAGCTACCTTACAAATGACTTCGCAATGACTACATATACTCGTATAGTACGTACGGTATACTATGTAATTACATATCTATATATGTCAAACCATCAGGTTATTTACAATATTTTAGAGGATGCTAACATCACAAGTTACCAGCCTTTTTTGGCTTGTTAGTAGAGTACCTTTTATCTAACCGATTTAGTACAATCCAATAATCCAATAATGGCTGTTAGTCATAAAAAATTTTGGCGCTCAAGCAAAGATTTATAGYTTTGGATATGCACGAAAAATGGCTATATGATTATTGACGAAACAAAGACAAATTATTTTATTTATTATATATTCATTTATAATATTTATAGGGTGTGTCAACTGTAAAAATAATTAAAACTTTGAAATATAACAATCGATTTTAYAATTTATTATGAGTATTTTTTGGTTGCAGCAATCAAGTAGCAGCTGAGTTTTTCATTACTTCGAATGGTATGGCCATTCGAAYGGTATGGCAATGATTTTAATAAAACGTTTGCCTTGAGCGCGTTAATGGTTGGAGGATTGCTAGCGTACGCTTTGCTTTTCAGAAGATTTTGCAAAAAAAAGTCGAAGAAAATCGAATTTGGGCTACCGTGTTGTCAGTGAATGTCATCACTTTTAAGTATCAATGGCAGAGAGTATTTTTGATGCTTCACAGTGTGGCTTGATGCGCTGTCTTGTTGAAACAAATATCCGTATACGTCAAGCATTTTTTTTTTACCAACTTCCACGGATAGTGATTTCTAGTGGCTGCACTATTTTGTTTGGTCATGTAATGACGTTTCATGGATCTCAAATCCGTAAGACCCTTTCAGGTGCTGTGTCAGCGATTTGACCGACTGTTTAATCGTATATCTAGCAATCCGGCGAATCAGTAGGGTAATTTTTTTGTCAGATTGTTCAATAAGTTTTATCGTTCGATAAGAGAGGGCGTTGCTACTAGCCTAATTTTTTTTTTTGTTTTTTTTTTTTACACTCTTCATATGAACGAATGTGAAGTTTCATTTCTGAAAATTCATCCTTTATTTACAAGCCATTGAGTGTCGCCGTGTCACAATATTTTTTAACAATGAAAAGAGTTGAATATCGTGCAGTGATAAAATTCTTAATTTTGGTTATTGTTCACCTACAATTAGAACAGTAGATAGATGGGTTGCTGAATTTAAACATGGTCATACAAGCCTTGTAGACGATCCACGTAAAGGACGTCCAAAGAGCGCATCAACACCAGAAATCATAGCCAAAATACAGGATGGGATTTTGGAAGATAGTCGATTGACTGAGAGAGATTTAGTAGAGGCTCTACGCATCGCATTAGTTTAAGCCATATTTTAAATGTAATTTTGGGTTTTAGAAAGCTTTGTGCACAATGGGTGCCGCATTCACGAACAATGAAACAAAAACACATTCGAATCCGACTTTCTCAACAATATTTAGAGCGTTTTAAAAACAACAAAGTGGATTTTGTGCATCGATTCATCACTATGGACACGACTTAGGTCTATCACCATGGTCCTGAATCAAAACAAGAGTCTAAAGAGTAGTGTGAACCTGGTTGTTCGGCTTCGAATCGAGTTCGTGCCCGGTAATCGGCCAAGAAGGTTATTGCATTCGTTTTTTGGGATGTGAGGGAATTTCGTTTGTGGATTACTACAAACTGGTAAAATAATTAATTCTGAATATTATTGCAACCTGTTGGGCCAGTTGAAGGAAAAAATTTGAGAATAAAGACCGAGTTTGCAGAAGAAAAAAATCCTTTTTCATTAGCACAATGCACTGTGTTACAATAATATTTTTAAAATGGCTAAAATCCGTGAATTAAAGTTCGAATTATCGGAGCGTCCACTGTATTCACCAGATTTGACCCGCAGCTACTTCTATTTGTTTCTAGAATTCAAAAAATTAATGCGTGGCAAGCGTTTTTCAGCAAACGCTGTTGAAGCGTATTTTACAGACCTTCCGGATTCTCACTTCAGGGATGGGATGGGATGGGAGAATAAAGTGCATTTTGAAGCATAAAATTGTCGGTTTCTAACTAAACGACAAAACTTATTGAACAACCTGGTATGTTGTTTGAACTTAAAAACTCCTCCAATCGTGGGCAGTATTGGTATTACAGTCCAAAAGTACATTGACGAAGCGACTCTGATCAATTTTGGGCAACATTATTTTTAATTGCTTTTTTTCGGCTTAAATGTTTTTATCCTCTTGACGACTTCTCACTGGTGCTGTCTCAACAAATTTCGTCACCATACGACGAGGGCTGTTCTCAGATAAGTCTTTGGTCACCATGTTTTTTTGTAGATATATATACCGAAATTTTAGAACCGAACATATGTACTGTATAACTGTGTGAATGTATCCATGAGTGATATTATTGAAGTTTCGAAACTTGTAACGAAATACTCAATGGTTACAGCTTATATAAGCGAAGGCGCACCCTGTATACATACATATTATATAAGTACCTATGTAAATTTTCAAACAAATTGGTCATAAAAATAGCTAACCTTTCATTGGAATGATTCAATGATAAATATCTTTTATTTATTTGGGCTCTTAACTAAAATGATTTAATGAGTGCCATCAATTTTAGTGTTTCTTTATGACTTAGTTCCAAARTTTTTTTAATTTAGTTAATTTTTTATATAAAATATTTAAGTATTGATTTTGCATAAATGGCGCTAAAGCATCAGATCAACATAATTATACATAAATAAATATAAAAACATCTGAAAATTCGCAATTCGCAAAAAGTTTAAAAGAAACCGCAAAAATGAACCACAAAAATTATTATATATAAATAAAAAGAAAAAAATAAGCAGAGAAAAGACAAAGTTATAATTAAAGTTCATAAGTGGTCAGTTTACAGTTAATCGACAATAAAAAAATTACAAAAACAATGCAGGCGCTTTAATAGAAAGCTTTTTTGCAACAAAAATGGCAAAACCTAATAAAACAKTGATGATTTGTAGTTTCTCAAATTGAATGGAAATAAATTAAAGGAAAATATTCAAATTAAATATTGCAGGCACAATAACGCTACATACGAGTACAAATGCGCCCATATACGTATATGTGAGTTTATACATATGTCGGCATATATGTATGTCTCAAAGTTGAACGTTAAACTAAAACAAATTCGCTGTCATGTAGTACATAACTGTATGTATGTATATATTTCACCAATTGCCGCAGGTTGTATTACACATGCACATATGTATGTATGTAACCCCATGCTTTGGCAGACGCGCGGCAAGCGGGGTGGCAATGTAGTGGCGTTGAAATCTACACAAAGCGAAACAGTTGGATAATTACTATAGATGACGCAAGGCTTGACATGGGTTTCTATGCGCTGCTACATGAGCGTGTACATATGTATGTATATGGAYGTACACCGATTTACTCACCACCTCATTTGCTGCGTCCGAAATGTTACAGCGCTTATCGCTAATCCACGCTGCTGATCACCAATGTTAGCGAGATGTCAGCCGAAGAAATGTTTTGGCAACCGTCGCGTCACAGCCGAGCGCACTTAGCTACAGGTTATTGGGGATTTATAGAAATTAGTAGATTCGAAACAGATATCGAAGGTATGATATGCTAGATAATCAAAAAAGCTGTGCTTGATGAGATTGAAGCGCGGCGAGTGCGACGAGCTGGGTAATTAACCCAAAATCGGTTACTGCGGAACCGATTGGTGCAAGCAGAGCGCCGAAAATTGAACGAAAGTCAGCGCTGACAACAACCACACAGCAACAGCGACAATGTCGGGCAACAACAAAAAGCGATAAGAAATCCATCAGCTGACGAAGAGCGTGCAAGTGCAACAACTAAAACAATTTACTAAGCCCAGCCATGTGGCGGATGCTGAGGAGGCGTTACGACTGGCACGTCGGTGCAGCGCGGTGGGGGGTGTGGAGCTGTCGAGCGTGGTGCGCTGTAATGGTGATGCGCCGCGGTCGGATCCATCATCTGCGTGATGAGACGTTAGAGTTTTCGTTGGTATAAAAGAAGTACGCCGTGCCACAGTTCATCAGTTCAAAGCAAAGCTTCAAGCAAATCAAACAACTTCAGTCACAACAACCACAACTATCCCAACTAAAAAAAACCCTAAGCAGAGAAATGCGTGGATTCATTGTAAGCATGTCTTCAGAGGATTACACATGGCTTAGGGTGCCGTTAACGCTTCACTAACTTTTTACTCATTTCATCCATACAGGTTTTGTGTTTGTCCGCCGTGGCCATCGCCGCACCACAAGGCTACAACTATAACCCAGCTTCCGCTGGTGCTGCTGGTGGTGTCATCGCACATGGAAATGGCGGTTTCGGTCAGTTCAGTCAGTCCTCCAGYTCTGGTGGCGGTTTCTTYGGCGGCAGCGGTCTTTCCGGTGGTGTTTCCGGTGGTGTTAGCGGTGGACATGGTGGTTTCTTTGGTCATGGTGGTGCTGGCGTGCAACAACAGCAAGCTGTGGTATCCAAACGTTTCTTCATCCATACCGCACCWGAAGATGCCGAAGAGCAATACCAAGAGAAACACATCACCGTCGGTGTGCCACGCAAGAACTACAATGTGGTGTTCATCAAATCACCAAACCGTTCGCAAAAGAAGGCCTCCATCAAGATTACACCCGCCATCAACGAGGAGAAGACTGTCATCTATGTGCTCAACAAGAAGACCGATGGCACCGATATTGACGCTCAAGTCTTGGAGCAGCCCGCTGTCACCACCAAACCHGAAGTTTTCTTCATCAAGTACAAGACCGCCGAGGAGGCTCAACATGCCCAACAGGAAATCCAAGCTCAATACGATGCRCTCGGYGGCAGCAGCCAGGTCACCGACGAGGGTGTCGCCCCAGTTAGCTCCGTTATCGGTTCATTGGGTGGCGGCGATGGTGCTGGTGCTCATGCTAGCGCTGGAGCTAGTGCTGGTGTCGGCATTGGTGGCGGTATTGGCGGTGGTATTGGTGGTGGTATTGGCGGTGGTGCYATCGGCGGACATGCCGGTAACAATGCATACTTGCCACCCAATTTCAAATAAGCTGAGATAGTTGTTGTTTGTTGATATTTTAGTACTGTTATTGTTGTTAAATATTTTTATAATCGCTTTACGCTTTGCGTTGAACCACAAGTGAGGCGCAGAGCATTGTTGAAAGGTTTATATTTTTTTTTTGCACTTTGCTTCGCTCAAACTTTTCGTTTGTCATGCGAGTGATGAAGAAATAAATAAGTTTTTTGTATGAATTGAAATTAAAAGTTTTTCGCAAATCACTATTATTACAACGCACAGCAGTGACCCACTAATGCAGCGAATTCAAGATTCAAAAATTTTGGACTTTGCTAAAGTAGCAAAATCATAGATTTTCTTTTTTCGTTTTTGTTTTTGTTTTTGTTTTCCAACCGCAATCGACGCACTTCACTCATTGTAGCAACATATTCGGCAATACCTCGCTTCGAGTGACAGGCTTACACACCCCCACTTCATCACTCACTGAGTTTTTGTGTACTCCTTTCCGACGTAATGCGAAGCGCTTCGTTCGCAACGCGTTTGTCAATCAACTGCGGTCAGAAATGTTCGGAAGTATTCATAATCTTTTCCAACAAACATACATTTGTGGCCTGGTATTGTGTATGTCTGTTAGTTGTATATGGGTTAAGTCACCGTTCCTTTACTTTCGTTTGCAATTGGCTTTAAATTTAATTATTTTTTCACAAAGCCATAATAGGAGCTCTATATTAATTTATTTTGCAGAGCAGCAAATTTTTTGTCGCTTTGGTCAGCTTATATTGAGCAGGGCTTATGCTTTGCTCAAATATTAATACATCAATATTTGCTCTGGTGTGTTGTTTTTTCGGATTGTGTTGTGATTTCGAAGTTGAAAATATGACTCACTTTAATGAAGCATCCCCCCAGTTTATAAACGTAAGTATTGGAAAACGAAGTTGTGGAGAGAAGCCACTTTCGGAACTTTAAAAACACCTGTTTCGAGAAAATCGGAATTGAAATTTTACCTTTCCTATAACAGGCGCAAACTCATAACGGTTAAATGTACTAGCTAAATAAGTTTGGGAGATCTCCACTTTTAAGTAGCCTTACGCGACTTTTAAGATGAATTTTTACTTTTAGGTAAGAGATGGCTCGTCAGGTTGTAATTACGACGCAATGAAATAGCTTCGATAATCATCAAACGAAAGTTAAGCAGCCGATCATTTGCAAGCAAAGCAGAAGTGCCATTGCTTAACAATATAAACTATAAGGTCGAATAGATATTGTGTGAGATTCGCAACACCATCACTCATCTTCAAACCCAGCTTTCATTATTGGATAATATATTTTGACGGAATAGGCCACGTCCAGCATGTAGTGAAGAAAATATATAATAGCCGTAGTAGAGTTGATTCGCCGCCGTTCGCAGCAACTCGGATTGAGATATGAAACGACTTTGCAGATTATAGACAAGATTAAAAAAAAAACAAAAAAAAAAAAATTGACGCCGCTCGACTTTCCCATGCGCTCTTGAAAGTTTCATGAATATACGACGTTTTYGAGCCCAATGGTATTCAGTGATGAGACTCATTTCTCGTTCAGTGGGTATGTACACAAGCAAGATTGCCACATTTGGGACGAAGAGATACTTCAARGTRAGAGAGAGCTGCCATTTCARCCAGAAAATCAACGTTTTGGTGTGGTTTGGGGGCCAGTGGAATCATCRGTCCATATTTCTTCAAAAATGATGCCGGTGAGTATGTAACCGTCACTTGCGACTATTTTGATGCCTGATATTTGGGCTCGTGATCTCGACGACATTTGATTTCATCAAGACGGCGCCACTTCCCACACATCGCATGGATTTATTTAGAGAACATATTTCGGTATAATCGAGGCCAAAATAGTATGATATTACACCATTAGACTTTTTCCTGTGGGGATATGTAAATTCTATAGTATCTGCGTACAATCCCGTTTCGATTCATCCCTGTCAGCAAAACATCACATCATTCGCCAGTTATGATAATTRKACTCAGCGGATAGACCATCTGTTAYGTAGCCGCAGCGAACATTTGAAAGAGATAATCTTCAAAAAAGAAATGCCAAAGTGCCAATTCTTCCTATAGGCACATGAAATCATTCACAGAGTGTAGTCTCACACGCTGTACTCTACCACACCAAGCAACAAATCCAAAATCGCTTTAAGAAAATACATAAAGCTGTAAATATTACTGCTAACATAATTTCTGCTGTAATGCGGGTGCTATTGCTTCGCAAAAATATACCATTAATCATTGCGGCAGTACTGAAGTAATGAAGTTGACTTMAGCAAACAGCTGAGCTCAGCGGCTAGCAAATATATATATACTTACATGTATTCAAATATTCATATATGTATGTAATATATGTATAATGCACTTACATATATCCTAACGCTACATGTGTCCATATGCACATATGTGAAATGAACACAATTAAATTATTACTTCCAAAAGTTAATTATATTTTTCGCATTTGGTTTTGCCAATGGGTCAAAGCGCTATTGGCTAACTTTCTTAATCAGTTATAATTGTTAAGAGAACTTCACATAATTGGCGAATTAGCTGATCATTATTTATGTATATGAAATGATTAACGGTATATTATGTGTATGTATGCATGTGTAAAAGATGTCCAAAAAATAAATAGAATGCGATGAMTAATCTCGAACTTTTATTAGTGAACTCAAACTCTCAGCTCTTGCTCTCCTGTAAACTACACAAGTGTGTTGGGCAGTATTAGGTTTTTTTTTTTTTTTTTTGGTTTGGGTTTTATTTCTACTGAGCTTTCTACAATGGTATAATTATTAAAAAAAAAAATAATAAAAGAACAGAGTTGGTCTTAAAACTTTACTGACTTAATAATTCGCATCTGAACATCAACTCAGCTGACTGAGCATCAATTATCAATACTCAGACAGCTGATTTTATCACTACGAAATGAGTACTGAGTAATTGTCTCTTTTTCTATTAAGAAACAACAGAATTTGTTTTATTATGCCGATACCATCAAGCACCTCTAGAGAAAGTAGCGCGGCGCAAGGCGAAGTCTACATTAACCATTCCTAAAGAAACATTCACTTTGGCTCTCAAATATACATAACTTATTGTGTATTGTACGCACAATGCAGTGCAAAATGTCAGGGTAAAGGATCAATTTATTARGGCAGCTACTGGGGACTTCCAGCGAATTTTTTCGCAAAACCATTACGAAGCTTAACCCATCAGGTTGAAAAGTTCGTTTCGTTTCTAGGAGAGTAGTTARACCTAACCTTCAAACGATAAACAGTAGGTTCCTAAAATATACCATTTTGGACAGCTTATTATGTTATTATAAAAAAATTTCAAAAAGGATTTGATACATTAATTAAATAGTTTATCGTGATCAAAATAAATGCTCCTGATATCAAAATTTGATTCAATGAATGTTATAATTTCAAGAAAAAAGGAATACTGTTAAAGCATGTAATGAAAATGGTAGAAAAATTGCTTTCGCATTCACAGTGATCTCCTAAACTGGTCTCATATGATTTATATTGATTTCCAAACTTCAAGAAAGTGTTCACTGGAGAGAAATAAAGAGAGAATCGGCGAATTTGTGGCCYCTTTTAAAGCAACATATTGTACTAGAGAATGATAATGAAGAGTTGAAAGTATAGTAAGTCATAAATATACAAGAGGCGTTCCAAAGTATACATTACTTTTTGAATGCAGTGCGCCTAGGTGGCACCATCGACATGTCGACTGGTGCGTTAGAATTTGCTATCTTTAACGATTGTCCAAGTGTCAGCATGTTTGTGTTATCGGTGCGATGAGCTTCGAACAAAGAGCCAACATTAAATTTTGTTTCAAAATTGGTAAAAGTTTTACCGAAACGTTTCAATTGACGAAACAAGTTTATGGCGATGATTGCCTATCTCGTAGCAGATTGCACGAGTGGTTTCCTTTCCAAAGTGGTCGTGAGGACGTAAATGACGCTCAACATGTGGGCTAATTCGTGATTACCGGAAATTCCATCGAAACTGTGCGAGAATTCATTAAAAGTCAGCCGAAATCATGATTGAAATTGGAATTGAACATCTCCAAAACATCCATTTATCGCATTTAGATCGAACATTTGGGCTTACGAAAGGTGTTTGCATGGCATGGTGTTTGTTCCGCACGAATTGACTGACGACCAAAAATTGCTCAGAATTCAACATTCGATCGACGCTTAGAAGGCTCAAAGGGCTTGCACTGGCATACTGTCGGTCATACCGGTCAACGAGTACGATCGAAAACTCTCAGTCGACATGCTTTTGGACCGTGGAAAAAGCTGTATTGAAGCAGAAGGAAAGTATTTTGAATAAAATAAATTGATTTTGGCGAAATACCATTTGTACGGTTTTTTTTAAGTCCTGTTCACTTTGRAACGCAYCTTGTATGAGGGGTGACCCCTTTCTCCAGATCTTTGTCCCTGAGACCTTCTCTTTGCTTTCCATTACAATCCAAATATCACTTTCATATAAAGTGCTGCGAAACTGATAAGGACAGAGAAAGGAAATAGTCGTAGCGACCAGAGCTTTTCGSAGCTGAGGCCTACAAAAAATGTACCATGAAGTTCATGTACGGTGATAGTGAGGAAAAATGTTTTTAAATTTTGACAATAAAGTTCGAAGAGACCGTAACTGGTAATTTGAAACATATCGAAATAATTGCATCTCATTTCTACAGGTAAATCAAAAAACACATTAGGTATACAATTTAAAAATAAAAGTGAAAAGAATATTGCGACTTTCGTACATTTCTTGTGACTGTCGGTTAAGGACAGTTGGGTCTATGTGATTGAACGGGTTACAGATTTTTAACCACCAAAGGACTGTCTAGTAAGCGACAGTCCTCAAAACTATTTCAAAAGCGCTTTCCACCGCTACCTTCACCTTGTCTCCTTGGCTTTGAACTTTCCACAATAAATTTCAATTTAATAGCATTCCATCATCTGCAAATGTTCGCCATATCTTCACCTATTAAAAAATAATTGTTGCAATTCTTTTTTATCCTTCCTCCTTTTAGATTTAATATATGAGTGACATTAATTTCCATTTACATTTGTTTATGTTGGAGACRAGCCATCATTAATAACAAGTCCTTTCTAGCGACAATGGGTAACAATTAACTTTTTAAGAGAGTCATTATCTGCATTATCGGCTTGATTTTCATGGCAATTACGCCGACTGTAATTAAATGTAACAATAGTGCGCTGGAATTAACCTGTCAACATGTAATCACAAACAAATTTAGAACCCAGTCTATAGACCTCCCGACAAGCCAATACTCTAAGCATAACTGTTAAATAATTGAAATCTAAAATTATCAATTTCAATACAATGATTACAGCAACTTTCAGCGACATACAAAACAAGTAATTATCGCATCAAATGTGACAATTAATTACACGTCAATTGTGTGTCTCTTTAAACCCTTAAATAACTGCGTCGCACAAAGCACAATGGAATTGCCCAACCGCGCGGCGAAGCAATAAAACTCTCAACRCARMAGAATAGACAATCAGAAAGCCGAAAGTGAAATATCACCAAGCACAAAGAGCTCTAACTGGAACTCGCAAGCACTCGAGAGCCGGTTGACACTCGCCTCGACTGAAATTGAAGTAGTCGTAGGTGATTCCCATATTTACCACAAGCGGGCTGTAAGTAGACGTCGATTCAACGCAAAACAATGCCTGAGGATTTATTTAGGATACAACGGAATTGTCTGCGTGTAATGGGCCACCAAGACATCTTCGATAACAATGAAGTGTCGTCGAACGATGAGCAAAAATCGAAGTCGAAGCGGCAGCGGCAGCGGCGGTGCTTTCGCCATTGCCAGGCGTTGAAGTATGTGCTWTTGTTGTTGTTTATGGTGTCGGCACAATTGCCAATGATGAATTACATTATTTATCATATCGACGATTTGGCATTGGCGACGGCTTGCCTCAGTATTGTCTTCACCAATGTGCTGACGGTCATTAAGACCTCAACATTTTTGACTTACAAGCGTGAATTCAAAAGCCTAATGGCCGAGTTCGAAAGCATGTACGACGAATGTAAGTAGCGGGGTGTAATTGCTGTTGCATAACTTWCGCTCTTCACTTATTTATTGTTGCTATATTTTRYACAGTACACGAAGCGGGTGCCAAGCGCTGTCTGGTGACGGTCAATGTGGGGGCAAAAAGATTTGTTAAACTGTACTTTGGTGCGTGCACAAGCACGGGCTTATACTTCACAATAAACCCGTTGGTTAGCATGATTTGGGCGAAATTTCAAGCTAAGCCGATACCGCTGGAGTTACCAATGCCGATGAGGTAAGGAAATTATGAAATTTCAATTTATTTATAAATTTTTTTTTTATTTCATTCAAATGAAATCAAAAAGTGTATCTTATATTTTCCTAATCCCATTTTTATACTCCAATAAGTTTTTTGATTTAATGCAATGGACTTCCCGATAAAAATATGTTTTCGATGCCAACTTCGATGGGTCTTACCTTAAATTTTACTAACTTTTTGAAACGAATATCTCATTCTTCTATTAACTCTTTAAGACTTCGAAGTGAATAGCAATTATAATTTCAGACCTTTTTAACTATTTGATCGACAGAAGATAAGATATTTAAAATTCCTCGACTGCGGTACTCGGCCGACTCATCAGATGATGCCACTTTCCATGTGACCGCACCATATAGCAGTACTGGCATGATGAGGAGTTTGGTTTTCGTTCGTTTATATAGCGTACAGCTTGTTTCAAGACCGATGTCTGCTCACCTTTAATGGACAGACGCTACAATTTAATTTCAGCGAATCCATAAACCCAACACGTCGAAGTAGTTCCGCTAAATCTTCCTCTTTTTTACCCGGAATCCAGGTTCCATCCGGCTTGGCTACCGCATTTAACACCAGGGTTACTCACGCTTCCAGGGTTAGTGTTTATGATGCAAGAGTAGGAATTGGGTATAGCCCTACAACTGTAACTGCTTACCCAGAAGCAYAAYTATATCCCATTACACCGGTTGTAARGCTGTCTTGTTGMATATAATTACGCTTCTTTCGGGCGGATTGACCATTTCAGTACAGTACAAAAACATATACTCCAATCCCAATCCCACAWTACTCTTAAGGTACCACTTTTATTAATTATTTTGTTTCGGTTTCTGGTATATAAACTGGTCTATTTTTATGACAGAAAACCCAAAAAAAAAAAAACAAACATCCTATACAGTCAGTGGGACAAACAGAACAACTCCCATGGCTTTCGGACCAAGGTAACTGGGTGTGATCCGGTCTTATGTTTCTTTGGCCAAGGACTATCAATCGGAATRAATCCGCAAAATTATTTAAGGAATGATTTCTGCCGTCACTACAAAAATACTAGTTCCTGACAATGGGTTCGACCGTTTGAAATTTTAAACGAAGTATTTTAAGCAGATTTAATTAATCCCCTGATTGATTAACTATAAGGACCCCGAACTGCAGTTATCAAGTATGGCGAGTACTCGRTGTGGATACTSTAAGGTRTTCATAGAAAACATCAATTMKTTCAATTCGTGGTTTCTCATTCTTTCCGAAGACTACCAAAATGATTGTGTTTTCATAACTGCTACACTTACTTTCTATTTCATAATTTATAACTTCCAAGTCATTAGTAAGCTATTGCAATCAAAATTTCTTTTTACCACCCACACAGGTTCCCCTTCGATTTCGAGTCTACACCAGGCTATGAAATCGCCTATATCTATACTATATTCATCACCATAGTAGTGGTGATGCATGCAACATCTGTGGATGGTCTCTTTGTTTCGTTCACCACAAATCTGCGTGGTCATTTTCAAGCTTTGCAGTATTTCATCGAGACAAATACATTCAACAAATCCGAAGCGCTCCTACAGCGGGAGCTTGGAAACTACGTGCAGTACCACGTGCGTTTGTTGGGGCTCGTGCAGAGCGTGCAGCGKGTATTCAAGCCAATAATTTTCGGACAATTTCTGATGACATCGCTGCAAGTGTGTGTCATCATTTATCAGCTGGTGACGGTACGCGCCTAATGCTTCTCCACCAACCAACGCTTTATTTTACTATTGTGCTAATGTGCGTCTATTTGCTCTATTTTCTACTTCTTGTTGTTCTTGTTGCAGAATATGGGCGTAATCATGGAGATGGTGGTCTATTGTACGTTTCTCAGCTCAATTCTGCTGCAATTGCTGATTTACTGTTACGGCGCCGAGTTTCTCAAAACTGAGGTACAATTTTTGTTGTTGCTATAGTACGTTTATATGTTTGTTTGTGCTCTTTTTTGGCAATTTCTTTTTCGGCTTTTATTAAATTCGGGAATTTATGGCGAGGCAGAGCTCCGCCGTGAGCACGGCTATTCAGATGTCGCAATGGTATAATTTACCGCCTCGTCATCGCCACGTTCTGCGCCTGATGATGCTACGTTCACAGCGTGAGATCATTATTAGCGCCGGYTTCTACGAGGCTTCGCTGGCCAATTTCATGAGTGTAAGTGTTCCACAAACGTGATGTGTCTTCGTACTTAATTGTGTGGCAAGTTAGTGGATAATAAATATTTTATCTGCAGATTTTGAAGGCCGCCATGTCGTACATCACTTTCATACAATCCATTGAGTAGTATGAGCTTAAAAGCAGGTAAAGTGTGATTGTGGAAAGAAGCTGAAGGCGGGGTCGCCAAAATCTAAGCCGGTGATTAACTTAAGTTTATTTATAATTTGACAGCTTTTATGATGTTGAGGCAACTTTATCCCGCTAGAACAGTTTGTATGGTCTTATACATTCGAAAAGTTGGTTAAAGAAGTAAGGAACTGGTAGCAAAATTATCTAGATTACATAAATACTATTCTACTTTACTCTTATCTAATCTCTCTATATATTTCGAGTTCCTCTTTCTTGTATTTTAGTAGTTTACTTTTAGATCAGTTTAAATACATTAAGCTTCAATTATAAAATATAATAGATGGCCAGATTGACAAACCAGTATTTAGTAATTATAGAAATTTCGAAGATAGACTTTGAAATGAAATCCAATAGATAACGCTCTCCACGAATACACACTGCAAATATAGCATAACGTCAGATTTCAGTTTWATCTTTATCTAAAATTTTATGAAACTCCGAATTTTTCAGCTCTTCGAGTAAAAGCGGAAATATTCTTCT
>NW_017534408.1:259906-264496 GCF_001853355.1 Bactrocera latifrons
GGTTTATATCTGAGCTCAGAACTTGAAAATTTTGAATATATGTAATTTAAAGTAGTAATGCGTAATCAATAAGACACTCAATTTCGAATTAGATGATACGTWATTTTGCATTTCAGGTGACGATATATTCTTTGCCTTGCTTTTTCTAGCRTCATCTTCTCAGCAGCCATATTGTATATATTTTCATTTCAAGAAATACACTGCTCCCGCAAGATGGTTCAACTTATTTACACACAGTTTTAAAAAGGATTTTAATATCTGAATGGAACTCATATTTAACATGATACATAAATACATTATTTCACATATTCAATGAAAAGCTCAGCTTTCAATCACGCAGCTATAAATTGTACGTATTACGCAACAACTTGACCGGACGGATACCTAAATACAACTGAGGAAATGGAAGATCGGTGAAAAGGAAATGAAAATACTGTTATATTACACAGTTTCTTGAATATTTAGCCGAGTTATCTACCGCTATATACGGGTTAATATTTCTTTAGTTTGATACATTTTAAATATGTTTTCGTAGTATACTTTTAGGRGGCAATAATTAGAAGTTCCGTGTTGAAAGGGTACTTGTTATTCTGCGTCTATAACACTATTTCCTAAGTTTTGCTGATATATCCGTCCATTGAAGTTCCATAATACTATATACCTTAACTTAAAACTTAGTCCATATAGTCCATATAGAATTTCTATTAAAATGATAGAGATTTGCATGCCAAATTTGTGGCGTTGTCTAAGTAATAAAGAAGAAGAAGAAGTCTGCCGTTAAGTATGTTTTAGGCAGAACCTTTCTTAAAGGTTTTTACTAAGAAAGGCTGGTTTAGCCTAGCAAATATTGAGGAATAAAAAAGTTGTATACAAAAAATTGAAAAGATTTTTTAATAGTTTCTTCTGAAAAATGATTGAATTTCCAATATCGTACATATTATAGTCGGGATATTGAAATACCACTTTAGGCCGCTTCCGCTAATGTTTGTAGTGTGACAACAGCTGAGCATCAATGACGCGTCTTCGTAGAAGTCTAGTGGATACGCTAAGCGCAAATTCTTTATTTATTATAATCCATTTCTCTCTAGAGATACTTTCTGAAGATGGTTCCATGATCATGTTCCATTGTTTTACGCCCTCATTTTTATATGAAAAACATTTTAAAATCTTATGACTCGCTCTGATTTAAAAAGCTTATTTATAGGTATCCTTACTYAATCAACGCTACCCGTCGCATGTTAACCCGAAAATGAGGCAATAAATCATCAAGTGATATAGGAAACTCAAAAACTTTTATACAAAATGAAATGTGCATTCATGTAGCACCYGTTTTTACCTTTCTTCCATCAGCTGGCAAACAGTTGTGAACTAATAGTTCTCTGTCAAAAATCGCTGCATACTTTTAGGGCAAATCCAAAATCTGACATACTGAATGAGAAAATTGGAAATAATTTCGTGCTGCTTTTTGTATTATATTCATTTCCTCAGTTCCGCTTCCATTCGTCCGGTGAAGTTGCAATTTTTTTGAGTGTGAATTTTAGTGCTTCATATTGTGAAAATGTGACTTAAATCAATTAAAATCTGTAAAAATATGTTAATATATTCAAATTCTGTAAGTACACACTTCTGTGGCGTAATAAATTAGTGGATAATGCGSTGTTCATTGGTCAGAAGTGWAGTGAAATTTTATATGAGTGAAGAGTAGAATAATTCGGCGAAATGGCGGCCGGTCTTAGAAGCTAAAACAGCTGATTGACTTCTGCCAAAGAATTAAGAGCAAATATAGTGCAACTGTAAAAAGGGTGAGTCAAGTGAAATATTTCGTTTAAACTTTAAAGTACATAAATTGTGGCATTATTATTTATTGGCATGTTTCATTATATCAATTATTTGAAAAATATATTTTTTAATTAGCAAAATTGCTAATATTCTAAAGTTGCTGCAGGGTATACAAGTTTTCTTCACCTAACGGTTGTATGTCTACCCTGAAACTATGTGTCTCATCGAGATTTATATAGGATTATATAATATATAAAGAAATGATACAGATTAAGATTAAGATCATCGGGATTAAGAGACAAGTTGAAATTCGGGTGACTATCTGCCTATCCCTCTGTCCGTGGAACCTATAACATGAGTATAAATTGCGATATCTTGATGAAACTTGGTATGTGCGCTTTTGTCAAGGAAAGTGAAAGAATTTGATTTCGCCCATCTTCGCACTGTGGCATAGAAAAATGTTACGTCAATCCCTTAAGTACTGAATATGTAGACTCAGTGCTAACAGTTGTCTTTTAACCGTCAATATCGATCAATGTTTGAGATATATAATTGAAATTCAGAGTCAATCCTTTACACATAGTAGCATGTCGGTGTGCTAAAAAGGGATTGAATCGGTTCAATACTTCTCTTAGCCCTCATATACCTAATATAAAGATTTTAAAACTGCCAGGTGACTTTGCATCGCATATATCGGCCAATATGTGAGTTATTTCAGTGAAAATGAGAGAGCGTGCTTTTCTTATAACACATTTGTGCACATTTGTGTTTCGAGTGAATAAAATCGGAGAAAAGAGAGTAAGTATCTCTCATTATTATTTTAATAAAACGTTACATTTAATATGCGTCAACYTACTTTGACAATTCCTTTGATTTTCACCTAAAAAATATTCTTCACCATGGCTACCACTTTCATATCGATAAAACAAATAACGGTACATAAACGATATGAAATAGAAATTTATTGTGCATAAATCAGTGAAATAAAAGTGAAAAAGTGTCCATTCGYCATTGAATACAAAGTAAGGAAACAGCAAACATTTAACTTTTAAATGCAAAAACGGGAAAATGAAAGTAAAAACAGTGACATTTCAGAAGGAAATGAAAAATTTGCAATTGAGGAAAATGATAAATTATGCGCTGATGCGCCAAATGGACACTGTGAAAAAGATAAAGAAATTGCAAGAGATRTGGCAGATGTAAGAAAAATGGCAGTTGATAGCAAAAATCAGTTTCATGATTCTGATATTACCGCTGACAACAAGCACCAGCACACTGGTGGGGATAATTTACTTTCAAACGAAAAAACTGCTGGGAATATTGAAGAAGACTATGTTGTGCTTTGTGATACTGACTTCAATGTACGTGTCGTGGAAGARAAATTGAATAGTGTTTGTCTCGACTGGAATTTATTGGACGACGTCGAGGTATATAAAATCGAAAAATATCACAGACGACGTGGCTGGGAGCAAGTCGCTTGGTAGGCACATTTGAAATAAATTCGCACCAAAAAGTTGATAAATGTTTTCAAAGGGTAGGCTATGCTCCTACGACCATCGAAAATTTAGCCGAGAACTTCACATATCGGTTGCGYATCAAGGGTCAGCGCTTCTCGGAGTCACTCGGTCTATTTGAGGATATCAATGTGTCACCAGAGTTTTTGGTAACTACCGCTAACTTCCACAATATTACCGTACCTGAAACTTCTACTTTTCACAATTAGGTTACCACTTTGGCAACACTGCCCACTGCAGTGTGTCTACACCGCGCCGTCAAGAAAGGTCAACAGTTTCTGGTTAAACGTATACTACGGCGACGACCCAGCTTGTTAGACTATCCCGGTCCGAATAGTTACTTGCCGCTGGCTAATGCCATTATGAACGGTGAGCATTGTGTCACCGATGTGCTGCTGAGCCATGGCGCTAGTGTACATACCGGCAATCCCTTGAATGGACGCACTCCACTGCAGGTGTGTAGAAAAAAGTGATGTGAGAGTAAGCTTAATTCTTAGCTCTTAACACAACTCTTTGCCATATAAAGAGACTCCTTCCGTTAAAAAAAAAAAGCATTGATCGGTATTAAAACTGATAACGTTCTGAAGGTCAGCCAGATGAACTCTTCCCGTCTCTTACCTAATATCTAAATTCTATTCAGCACTTATAACTCTCAAGAGAGTACTCATAATCGACGAAATTTAAGAATTTCTTGAAGTATCGCAATTAAACAATTTTGAAGTTTAACACATGCCAACCTTCCGCTTCTCTCCACTCCACATGCAGCTCGCTTTCTACCATGGGCGCTTGGCCGTCGCACGCATTCTGCTAAATCGTAAGGCACTGTCTCTTATACACATCTATGCAGCTCGCTTTCTACCATGGGCGCTTGGCCGTCGCACGCATTCTGCTAAATCGTAAGGCACAGCTTGAAGCAACTGACATTAATGGCATGACTGCTTGTCATTTCGCCGTCGACGCTAATCAATTGGAGCTGCTTAGATTTGCGCTGGAAAACGGTGCCAATGTGAATGCAACGGATGCTTGCGGCTGGTCATTACTGTCACGTGCAGGTGCGCACAGTTCACGTTCGAGGCGATTACGTAAGGCTGTTGCTGGATATTTGCATTTACRATTTGCCATTTACAGTTGTTATGGGCGCTGACGCTTGTATTCTGAAGCTGCTGCTGACATACGGTGCGGATGCCAARTCCGTGGATGAACTGGGCAAGACTTGCGTGGATTTGGCGAACATATACAAGAACGACATAGCGAGTGATTATTTGATGAAGGCTTTGCGGCCTAAGTAAGAGTTGTA
>NW_017534408.1:265861-277518 GCF_001853355.1 Bactrocera latifrons
TTTAAAATACTTGTATAGCGAATTTCTTCATTATTTTCACAAAGTTTTGTTGAGCTGTAAATTTGTTCTATATATCCGAATTTAACTTTTTTTTTGGTTAAATGAATCCTAGAATCTCACCTTTGAAACACTATATGGTATGGGACAATGTTATTTGTAGCACAGGAGATATACGACTGCATCGACATATATTTACAAAATAAAATCGACTTCAGGGGTTTCGCTTGAAATTGAAATTAGAACTTTTACCTGTTTTTGCTCACAAATGCTCAGAAATTCAAACTGTTCACCTTACGTTTTGTAGAATGTACCCTAAACAGAGTATATTAAATTAGACACAAAGTTTATAATACATAGAATAGCATATATTTTGAAGAAATTTGTCATAGATTCTTTTCAAGCGGCTATATTGCTAACATTGAAAATGTTCTATCAAAATCAAAATCAAGTTTTTCATAAAGGATTTTTTTATTATTAAGTAACTGCGACTTGAACTTTCTTTTTAACAAACAACATGGCTAGAAAAAACTAAAAATATGTTTTTCTATCTTCTACATTTCTGCTTTAGTTATAATATGTGCATCTTCGTAGCATAATATAGGTTCTGTGTATGTGAAGTCAACATTTCTTTCTTTTTTTCGGCTTATGTTTGTGCCGAAATGGCACTTTTTGTTTTGTTTTTATTTTTGTTTTATTATGTCTTTATATACCATGAACAAAGTATATTTAGTTTACTACAATATTTATAACATCCCAAGGAAAGCTTCGGAGGCTATTATAATAAATATATAAAAGTGATGATTAATTTGATAAGGTGTGCCTCTGTCTACAAACTCGGGAACTAGTCCATCATTTCTTGACCTGATCGACCTGAAATTGAGCACACCTTCTTTTTTGGCCAACAAGTTGCTCGTTTGTTGGAATGCCCATATCGAACTATTTTTAGCATACAGCTCACATATAGACTGCCCAAACCAAATCGATTCTGTGTATGACATAGATTAATATCCAAGGCATTGTTACAGTATCTGCAGAATCATATACCGATATATGATATAGCTGTCATAAAAATTGACCGACCCAACTGAAATTCTTTTATTTACTAAGATATGGTCACAAAATTTTACATATATTATTACCGCTCCGAACTTATTGTTCAGATCGGCTCATTGTAGCACATATATCAATTCAAACTGACCAATCCAAATCAAGACATAAACATTTTACACCCTTTCATAATAGCTGTGGTTCAGCCGAAGCTAACACATTTTCTTGTTTCTATGTTGTATAGTTCCAAAGAATGTACAAAATTTTGTAGGCAATACTATTGGTTAAAGTATAGAATCATATATCAAATACATACTGTAATACAAAAGAGCATACATTTATTCTCTCCAATAATATATATATGTATATATATATCTTTTTTTAAATATAGTTAAGAATTTATGTTATAAACTTGTTTCACATCAATGGCATTTCATAAGTGTGCTCAAAGTCTTATCAAAGAATTTAGCAACATTTTGAGTCACTTTTTTGTTGTTTCCTGTCTTTTATGGAAGTAGAAATCGAAATGTGTTGAAAAAATCGAAAACAATATACAAACATACACAGTTACAATGAAATTAAATAGCTTATTAATGCTTATCACCAAAAGCAGCAGAGATAATTGTGTAGAAGTGCAGCTCGTCGCTAGTTCGATTAGCTTAAGTTCGCAGATTAGCGCCACAGCGTGTCAGTCATCTAGATGTGTATAAGATAGAAGTGCAGCTCGTCGCTAGTTCGATTAGCTTAAGTTCGCAGATTAGCGCCACAGCGTGTCAGTKGCAAGTGACGAGTGGTGAGCAGTGGTGGCAGCATTTACATAGTGTCAACGCTCGTAAATTGCGTATCACGCTTAAAATAATCAAGTGAAAATCGCGCACAAAAACTCATTAACACTTCCAATATATGTAGTGTCGAGCACAAGTTGCAAGTACTCAAGTCACGCGCTTTTTGTAAATAACCGAATAATTGCCGAAGTTTTTGACACAAATCAAAGTTGAGTTGGCGCGAAGTGTTGACCAACGAAGTGCGGTTTGCGAGCTCCAGGGCAAACTAAGTTGCGTGAAGTTGAATAAACTATTAACGGTTTGTGTGAGTGATAGTGACGTGAATGCATTAGATCCGTGATTCATAACAATGTTTTCGCTTGACAAGAACATTCATCAATGTCRCCACGGTCGGGGACGAAGCGCGCTTTTGACTTACAACRTCCTGCTATGCGCTTTGGTGGCGCTCATGYTTTGTCTGCCCGTGGGTGGRGACGATTTGAGAGCATATAAGTATGTGTCCAGAGCACGCGAAAGGCAGCTGGAAAAACTCGCGATACGCATAAATGAGTCCGTTAATCCAAATCGGTATCCCTGCGAGAGCTTYTACGATTATGTTTGCAGTTATAGTAAACCGCTATTCACGATACTTGGTGAGAATAAATGGAGTGAAGTAGAAAATTGTATATATTTAATATGCGACTTWTAGGTCATTTGCCCGAACTCGATGATCTCATGAAGTTATTTACTGAGCTGCAGCAAGATCCCGAGAAGTTTAGTGCCAAAGACAAGATGTTGGATTTTTTCGTTTCTTGTACATCSAAGAAATGGCTGGAGGATTGCTATCGCGAAACATTCGAATATTTCAAGCCACTTTTTGGTTACATTATCACCAAGAACTATGTTGGCAGCAATTCGGAGGAGCATCGTAACTTTCTGGTACTACTGGATGCTTTTCTGTTAAAGGCCTCGCAAACGCWTAATTTCATGCATCACCCGATACGTCATCGCTTGCAGACGTTGAGAGAGAAATTCCGCTTGCCGCAGATCTATTTGCGGCCGCACGAATTAAGTGAGGAAWACGAATCGTTAATGATGTATCCCGAGAGTTATAAGCATAATGTGCGTAATTTGGAGTTGCATCGTAGACGTAATTCCAGCTATGAGTTGGGCGTGGAGCGCACCATGTTGGATTGGTCATTGTATTTGTATCAAAGTCGCAATATGCCCATGTCCTATTACTATCCCACATTGAATGTACACCTGTGGATGACATTGTACAACACGACGGAGCGTGACCGTGAGCCGAAGCGCGTGCATGAGCTTGCCGAATGCTTGAAGYTGCCACCGTACGTGCATGTGCTGGACGAGGCGCGTGTTTTGGCTTTGGTCTATTTGAAGGCTTTCCAAAATGCTTGGTTTGATTATAGTACTTGGCTGAAGCCTGATCGTGCGACTGTGAACAGTGACATCTATGATCATGAGAATAGAATACTGTCACGCTTTAAGTTGGATAATAAGAAGGTGTTCTTCATTTTGTATGGGCAGAATTTTTGCGAGTTCGGCAAAGAGTTGGCGGAGAATATCTTCTATTTGGGCATGAAACAGAATCGCGACTTCGCCGAAAGCTTCGATTGTGTGTTTGCACCAGAGCCGCGTATGCCATGTTATGTGTAAAACTGAGCTTCGTAAAATTCAAAATATTAGTAAGAAAAATATACGACTGCTTTTATTAAAATTCGCTTTTATTATTCTTATAGATTTTATGGAAGGAAATAAGTCAACTATTGCGATAAAAATTTAAATTGTCATTAGTCCCAGCATTATCGCTTTCTCAGTGCATTCKCTCTTGATAATATTTTGCTAAAGTCTGAGAACAGGAAAATTATGCTGTGTTCAAATTCGGAGAATGGACGTATGCTATTCCTTTTCATTGATTTGAGACATGCTTTGTCTCGGTTGTGAGTACCCTAATCTTCAGTTAAARTTCTCWAAATAGTGTTTCTACTCATACATATATAGTTCAGCTAACATTCCGATGGTAATATTTCCAGCGAAAACAATAATTTAACAAATTTGGTCTTCATTTAAATCGTCAAAAMAACTTTTGAAAYATGTAATCTTTAMTACGCCCTTTGCTTTATATTATATTTGTGGCGAACAAGGTTRAAATTCGATGCAATGATCTTTCATAACATAAAACTGCTTACAAAGTCCTGGCTCATTGTTGGCTGAAAAAACGTCAGGAACATGATAGTAATACTGATTGATCACAGTCCGGTGGTGGCATAACTGCAGAGTGGGGCTAACAGGATATTGGAAGAGGTGTCGATAGAGAGGCCGCAGAACTTATTCACATCATCATCTTCTGCTACTGAACTGAGTAACGGCACTTCATTTGCCATCGTTAAGGACCAAAACTGGTTTAGGTGAACTCACTACCCAAAAAATTATTATAACAATATTTGTTCTTTGAAATAAATGGAAAATGGCACACTTTTTCTTTTATTGAAATTGCTATAACTTTAACTTCTGTCGTTCGAAAATAGATAACGCTGCATGTTGTACCAAAAGGTGATCCATTTCCGGATTTCCTACTTTTTAAAAAAAAAACACACACAAAGTAAAAGTTAAAGCATTTCTACCGGTAACTGGCGAATGATACGCACATTCGTATGATTCCATTGGTCCACAAACTACACTAAACCGTTGATTTGAATGGATGTAATAGCAGCTCTTGAATCTCGTCAGGTTGCTCTTCGTTCCAAATGCGGGAGCTTCTTACATAGCCATTGAATGGGAAATTGGTCTCATCGCTTAATAAAATTTGGCATGAAATCGTCAAATCTTCTTGGAACTTTTCAAGAACCTATAGAGCGAAGCGATGTGGCGAGGAAGGTCAAGTGACTTCAGATTTTGTGCATGCTGTATTTTCTACGCTTTCAATTTAAAATCTCGAAGTAAAATGCACCGAACAGTAACGGCACCGAACGACTCTCCACGGTCTTCGTGCACACTACAGCTGCTATATTTTCTTCACACTTAATCAATATATGTTGTGAATAAAACGCTCAGTAGGCCGATTATGTTGACCATAAGTTAAGCGCGGCGCGCGAAACACAATCTTTACAGAACGAGAACTTTCGAAATAAAGTTGAACGATTTGGAAGCGTTGTTCAGGTGTCTTTCCGTAATGATATGTCGAAAAATATTGAACGTGAAAAATAATATTATAAGACGGCTTGATACGACTCACATGTGATCAGAACAAAAACAAATTGCTATTGGAAAAATTACTTCTACTAGGTTCACCCGTTAGTTACATGTAAAGTTCGGCAATTTTTTAGTACATCTTCCATCAGCTGAATGTGAAAAATGAAAAAAACTGTCGGAGATCAGTCAGGCAGCAACGTTGTGAGTGAAAGTGATAAGCGGGGTTTTCTGGTACATGAAGTCAATGGGTAACAGTAAGTATTGTATGCTTAAATTCCTTTCGAGCCTAGCTAGCATAGTGGTTTGAGAAGAGATCACTGCAAGGGAACTTACTTGTACTCATCTCTACTCGCTACTAAAAGTAAAAATATTATTAACAACAGAAATAGGTCTGGAAAAAAAAATCATGCAATTCGTTAGTTTTGCTGATGCTTGAAATAATATCATCAGTTCATTTTGGTTTTAAAAAAATTACTACACCTGTTCCAAGCACTATTGCTGAATAGTGTTCATATCTTTAGAGTTTTCATTACTGGCACACATTCAATGAATATTCTTTTACTAAGCTAGTCTCATTGACTAATTCTAAAATTTTAATTATTTTCTTGAAGTATGTTGCTTTTCAATTTTCTAGTTAGAAGATTTATTAAATTCCAGTGAATAAAATACTTGCTGCTCACAATTTTGGATAAAAATTCCATACTTACAGTAAAGATGGCAGTGATGAGCACACATAACCTCATTTGCAGAAAATTTACACGCACACGTGCAAATATATTTATGTGTTGGTGCAGCAACATTTGAATTGTGTGTATTAGTTTTGTGGTCTCCTGTCATTTTGCGGCTTTACAAGAGCCACCTACTGAGGTGCTCAACCGGACCGAACACAATGGACATACGAAGTGCCGCTGCAGACACAATTTGACAAACAGAAATCCACCTAAAGGTACATACACATCAATACCGCTTTACCTTTATGCTCGTTGCACAAGTGAATGGCGCCTGTTTACTTATGCAAGCCCCACTTTTGAGCAAATTCTATTTATTTAAGATAGCAAGTCAACACACAGAGACCACTCGGAAGCCACACCTAGATWACAGCACCATTTTTCGGCAAATCGMMAAGAGCTGAAGCGGCGGAACCAACTCAACTACTACAATTTGGAACTTAATTTTTCAATTTCCATATTTGGGTGCCAACGCAAGAGTGAGSAGGAATGTGTGGGAGAGAGGCGGATGGATGTGAGAGCGTGTGGCAGAGGTGCAGTTCAAATCGCATAAGGTTATGTAACATTTGTCTATGCAAAGTATTTGCTATCAGTGTTGCCGTAGGTGCACATATGTGTGAAGCCACACACTGAAAAGTGCAAAGCTGCCGAGGAGCGTGGGTTTTCGCACAAGAATCTGCTGACTAGTGGCGCGTTGGTGTTGAAAAGCCAAAAAAAAAAAATAAAAAATAAAAAAATAAAATAAAAACACATTAAAAATGTTAATAACAAGTATGCAGTCTGAAATGTAAGTGGGGCGTGAAGTGAAGTAAAGAAAGAAAGGCAGCAGCACATTATGCCAAATATATCAAACGAACTAACGGAAAATGAAAAGGCATTCCGTTAGCTGTATGCGAAGTATGCTTTCGTGTGTGTGTGTGTGTGTGTGTGTGTGTGTGTGTGTGTGTGTGTGTGTAAGGGTATGAGTGTGCGCTTGGCTGAACTGCCGGCAAGTTGCATACTTTATGGCGTTTAGCCAGCATGCTGCTATGTAGCCAAAGCCGTTAGCCTCACACACAAGCCAACACACATAAATGTATATATACAAACGTGGTACAATATTATGCATTTTATTTTTATGTTCTCAAGTTAAGTTTTATTTTCGCTTTCGAAATTTTTTTTCCCAGATTTTTATTTTTGGCAGTTTAGGTTTTTGTGTRGAACTTGAAATATGAGCACAAGGGAAATTGCATTGCCAGTGCGCTGCTCCGGCTCCGCCACGCTTCAACTCTCAACTCTTTAGTTTGCCAGCCAAGCATGCAATTTGGAGGGATACTCATATCAGTGCTTTCCAGTCAAAAGTGGGTCCGTTGGTGTGTTTGTGTGAGTTCCCTTTATAAAGCAGCATAAACCCTACTGCATATAACTCAACGGTAAGCGTATATTGTTGTATATGCAAATATATTTATATATATGTAATATTATGTGGTTTTTGTTGGATAAACAGAATAAGCGCTGCTTGGTAACGGTTTGCTTGCTTTCTTTACTGGTAAAAATGCTCATCATACTTGTATCTCAGCACTGCACTGACGCCTTCTCTGCCGTTGTCAGYTGTGCGTTCACTGCGCTGTTGTGCAGCGAAGAGGAAGTAGACGTTCCGGCATTGGAGCACAAAATGAGCTGGTTTATAAAATTTTTCGGGAAATTTTATTTTTCTTTGAGTAAATCATATAAAAATTTCGACTACGTGTATAGCTACGATTTCCTTTCAACGATTAGAGATTTGGCGAAATGGTTAGGTAGATTMAAGTGGTACAATAATGTCTGTCCATTGAATAAGTTAACGATCATCAACGAGTTGTTAATAATCAGCTGGATATCACTGAAAAAAATTTCAGGTACATTTTTGCATAATTATACGATAGATCCGAAATTCGAATATAATACGTTTTCGAAATTCGGATTCCAAATCGGACCTGACTATYTGGATCAGCATTTCGAATATAGTACATATTTTTAGAATTTTTGTGTTTTTTTTTTGCATTTTTGCAAAACGAATACTATAGATCAGAATTTCGAAATTAATACATTTTCGAAAATCGGATCTAGATCATCAGGTCCATTTTTTAACATAATTTCTTATTTCACTTATTCTGCTTTTCAAAATCTAAAGCTATTTACACACTCGTTTTTTCTCAGTCTGACTTCAAATGTTAAGTTTACTTTCAGTTCACGTGTGYGTTATGCGTCGAACGGCAACGCTTTCTGCGAACTATTTAAGAGCGATCTTATATCTAATAATGATACTTCATTTAGTCCCTTGAACTGCGGAGCCCCTAGGTATACAAGACGAGGTCTAGATAAAGCTGGATTGGAAATCTCATACCTATATCGCTGTACTTTTTGCACTTTTGGCATAAAACCTAGTATAAACGTAKCCTCTTTCCAGCAGCTGTTATATATACTGGCCTCCAGCTTCCAAAGGTGTTCTCTGATGTAGTGCGTTTAYTGTCTCAATTGCCGCTTAGATTTCTAACTATATATTCATTTTTATTATGTTGTTCTCTATTTTATTAGTTATTTCAGCCGATTTCCTAACCGCAAATACCTCCCCCTGAAAGATACTGGARTGTACCGGAAGCTTAAAGGATCCATCTACAAGCAACAGATTCCTTCTCCCTATCCATGAACCATTTTTGATCCGTCAGTTTGGATGTTGTAAGTTCAGCTGGCGAGTAGCCGACTCCTGCGCCACCCATCCTCTATTAGGGTAATTTGAAATCTTCTATTTTATTCACCAACTCTGCTTATTGTGCTATGTCCGACGATCCTTGTGGAGTATTTATCTAACACCACCAATCTCCCAGCTGATTTCACTACAGCGCGTTCCACTGCAATGTCGATTGGTGATAGGTTGAGAAACATGTCCTGTGCAGCCTTTGGAGTGTTTCTTAGTTTCTCCCGTTATGCAGAGAAGTGGGAGCTGTATCTGCTCAAAACGTTTTCGGTATGAGTTTTTGAGTGATTCACTACACCAAATCTCCAAATCTTTTTCACTTTCTGCTACATTGATATTCCATATCAGTTTTCTATCCAAAATTAACAGGATTATTCATCGGCCGTATTGACAACGTTGCCGAGTTCCTTAACACTAGACCAAAGTGATCTGAGATCTTTGTTTCATCAAGTGGTCTCGGGGTTTGCTTTGTATGTACTGGAGTGCTTGTGACGGAGTACGTTTTTTGTTAATGATTCTGAGTTGAACTGTATGTTCCCCTAGTTCAAAGATTGTGTCATATTTATAATTAAATTCCCAATTACTATCTTCCTGTATACATGCCAGTTAGCAATCTTAGGATTTCTGAAAATTGCGCTCTTATTGAGGGCTTATAATTCTACTTGAAATCTCACACCCCTATGCTAAGAAAGCGAAGGTATATGCACTTGGGCCTAAGAAAAGTGRAGCACAATTACTATCTTSCAAAATCACAATTTTTTCTTTTAAACAGCGTTGCGTTAACGTCTGTGACACAATGCGTATCCGTCCAAATTAGCTCCGTATGACATCTGGCTATTCAGCAATCTCGAACGAGCGCTCCCGGGAAAAGGGTATTTTTTACAAATATATTTTTGCATTGATATACTTTATAAAAGCAATATATCCGA
This sequence comes from Bactrocera latifrons, assembly GCF_001853355.1. Taxonomy (NCBI): domain Eukaryota; kingdom Metazoa; phylum Arthropoda; class Insecta; order Diptera; family Tephritidae; genus Bactrocera; species Bactrocera latifrons. The sequence continues at coordinate 275,259 of NW_017534408.1, forward strand.
AAGCCAATAATCTTACAAACCGAATAAAAAATGCAATTTACAACCGACATTTGCATTCGTAATCGAATATTACCCTTGTGGGTGAATTAATATGATTTACTGATTAAAAGTTTAATTTAATTTCGAACATTTTAATATGCAATCTCGGCAAAAGGATGGAAAAATGTCTTCATGTCCACAGCAAGCAGATGACTGCTTTCTTAATTACGCTTTATTACAGCATTTTACCGTTAATGCTGTTAAAAAATACTACAATTTTCATCGAATGCATTATTTACCTTTGCAACAGTGAAATATTCATCATAATTTTTACGAAATGAAAAATTCATTTTAATCAAGTAATGCAGAGGTGAAGCGTAAGGGATAAAGTAAGCGAAAGAAAAAAAAAGAGTACGCTCGAGCACATGATGATAACGGCGATTAAAAAGAGTGAAGTGCGTTTGTGAAGACTGTGAAGGGAAGCAACTGATGATACTCATGACACACAATAAGGCATGCGGTGTGTGGGAGTATGCTTGTGTGAGTGTGTGTCTGTAGGACACACAAAACTTACAAGGATTGACGCATTAAAAAGTCATTTACATTTGTCAATATCAGCACACGCRCACGCACTTACAGTTTCAAGAATGTATCACATGGCGTATGAGTGCCCGTTCGCGTCGCGTGCGAATTTCAATACGAGAAGAAATGTGTAAAAAATCGCAAAAAGTAATACAAATGATTACAATATGCGTATATATAACCATCGCTAATAGTATAACATACATATGTACGTGCGAAGCGTCTGTCTGTCAGCTCCATAAGCCGCCTCTTGAAGCCTTTGCCCACCACACACACACACACACACGCCAGGACACACAAAAGTTAACAGTCGCTCTCATGCGGAATTTAATTTTAAAAATTGTTGCTTCAATGGAACTTCTCACAGACGCGCGCTTTAGTGGCGCGTGGCTGATAGCGATCGCCAGTGAGTTGTTGTGCGCGAAAATGGCAGCGAAGTGGAATTTATGTTGCGCTGTTGCTCCAAGCTTACACCTGCTTCTGCGTGTCCCTGAAAATATACCATATATTGGCATGTTATAAATTACAGTTATTTAGGTGGCGGCACTCATGATCTTGTTACAGTTRTGTATTCATATTGGATTTGCTTTTCAGCGATTTGTCGCCCGGAGTGCCAACACACTGCGCTAATATGTCGATTGCGTGCTGCATTGACACACACACACACACACACAGTTGATGACGCACCTGCTTGGGTACCAGTGCCAAATGTAACGGTACCGCGCACAAAGACCTGCTTATAATAATAACATTGTGTTTAAGATTATATAAAATAGCTTCCGTGGCGGCTCAAAAGTGCTTACAAAAGCCAGTGTGCTGAGTAGTGTATTGTCGCAGGCACCGTTATGTTGCGGAAAAGGAAGCATTTACGCTGAGATGCGTGCGAGCGCCAGACAATCAGACAATGGCGGCTGCTGGCGGTTACCTGACTTTGTGATGGATTTTATGGTTTRCACGCGCAATTTTCGTGCGTTTCGTTTTTTTCTTTATCGCAACGATTTAGGAAATTAACGGTTTCCCTGTAAACAAGCGATCCACACACACTTATATTTTTGCACGCATTTTACTATATGTTCCTTTGTGCGTATGTGAGTATGAGTAGCTTCTTCATGCGTGTTYCTTTTCGACAAACGCCACCTTTTGCGAGTCCTTTTGCCATTGTATAGCTTTTGTCGGTTTCTGTGCTTATCTTTGGCATTTCTTTTTTAGCTGATGCATTCGCAGTTCCTTTGTGGTATTTATTCCTTTTGTAAGCGGATAAGTTTGGCGTAAAAACTGTCATTTATAGTTATCAAGCAACGTTTATATATATACATAAGAGTATTTCAAAAGTAAAGTGAGTTTAAAGCCAAGCATTCTTTATGTACCCTTAAAGGCTCATTTGCTAACGGACTCAAGTAAGCTACAAACCGAATTGATGCGCTAGTCACAAAAATATATTTCATTAGGGCACTTATAGTAGTTCCTGTGGCTATTTGTTTAAGGTAGTCTCTTTTTTCATAGCTGTCTATTTTAGCGTAAAAGTCACATTAGATACRTGAATTGATCATATACTTCGATAAAGTGTTGGAAAGCGTGATATGGTAAGTATTACTACCTATTACGATAATTTAATAGATAATTTTCATGTATCAAAGTATCAAAGTGCTTTCTCAGAGGTTTCGTGTTATTTTGAGAAAATTATTATTTATTTTAATAA
>NW_017534408.1:278714-296804 GCF_001853355.1 Bactrocera latifrons
TATAATTCTATCTTAAGGTTACAAAACTTTCATGTTCATATCTTTATGAACACCTGTACCAAATTACAGCTTTACATCTTAATTTACTGCTTAGTTATGGCACTTTATATGTTTTCGGCTGATTGTGGACGCGGCGTAATCCGACCACTGTTTACACTCATCTACGAACACGAATTGTACGAAGGAATGCAACTACCAAGTTTCATCGTCTAAATATCTCAATTTTTACTCAAGTTAAAGCTCGCACAGCTGGACGGACGGATAGACAGCAACTGGTTGCAAGAGTATAAAAACGTTGGATCTTCTACTCCAGTTCTTGCCCAAGTTGTGTTTTGTACGCTTTCAATTTAAGATATCAACGTAAAATGCGCCAAGTCCTTCCATACGTCAGTCCGAGTAGCTACGAACGGCGCCGAAACGAATCGTCATGGTCTTCGTGTGCACTCTGAGCTACGGCTRCTWTATTTTYTTCACTWCATGCTGGACTCAAAATATGAAGAGTAGTATAGCTCCAATACAGCCGATGACAACGTTTTCCTTGTTTTCGTATATTTGTCTCACATTTTGATCTTAAAAAAAAATTAGAAAAGATGGTTTAAAATCTGTGCGTTCGTACTGGGGTCGAAATATTTCTAAAATCTTTTCCGCTGTTTTATTTATTTATGTCTCTCTTTTCTTTGGGCTTTTGGTATCAAATTGAAGTTTCCACCCATCTAATATCGATGGTTATTACAACATTACAGCGGTGTGCTTATTGGAATCATTTGCGTAACGATTTATTCAGGCTTCATGCATTACCCATTACAGAAACTCGTTCTTAGTGGGTTTCATAAAACGCGGCATCCATCGCCTGTGAGAGTTTTTAATTTTAAAAAATTCTTTAAGTTTGTAATGAGACTAACTTACTCCAAAAATTATATTTTAACAACCATCCAATACAATTTCTGAAAGAATCCGCCATGTTTTTTGGCGTTAGTGCTTCTTACGATCCTTATGAACGGCCTATAATTCAGTAAATAAGTACCTAACCGATAAGAAAAGGGAACTAATCTGCCATAATACATTGCATAAAATGTAATGAAAATCAGACACTGCTATTCTAGTTAAGATTCGATTTCCTTGAAGACGATGGAGGGCTTTTGTTTATGGCTTGATCGCACTAAAGTACATATATATATTTTTTCWGCCCATATAATCGTATTCATTTTGTAATAATTATAAAAACTAGTTTTATACATTTGTAGTTTTCAATAAAATTATAAATCAAACTCTTTCGACTAKCTCTGTTTGATATTCTTGTACAAAAAGTTTGACTCAAGCTATTATAGGTGACAACTCGTTGGACCCTTTGACAAGTGATAGCGCTATATGAGCTTAATTAGAATATTACCATATTTTCTGAGTCTTTTATTAAAAAAAAAAATGGTATTGGTAAGCCCCTGTATTGGGGCTTTGAATATAAAATTTTTGCAAAGGCACCTTCTACCATTTTAGCGAAATAATCATAAACGCACTCCACCATCCATCCTTACCTGATAAACGCCACCTTTCACATTGCCCAAATATTCGACAACCCTTTCGTACACATACCTACATACAGACCTACCGGCAACTTAGTATATTTGCTAATTTAAGCGCTTTAAAGGCACCTCCTTATTGTGATCGCCGCTATGCAAGCCAACCTCAGCGCGATGCGGGCGATTTAATCTTAGCGCTTAAGTGGATTTTGGCAGCCAAGCGCTTAGGCGGCAAAATAGCGTACGCTTCACGCAGCTCAGACATCCCCACTCCCCCCAAAGCGCCATTTATTCACACGGTAACCGTTTGGCTTCAGCAATTTAATTGCGCGCTGCCCTCGKATGTGCACAAATGCTTTGAGGCAGCCGCGGCAGAGCTGCTCATAAATTTTCACCGCTACAATGCGAGGCATTAACGCCCAGCTGAGGAGGATCTCGGCCAAACAAACAAAATGCCAAATTGGTATTTTAAAGTTGTCTAACCGAACACTTTAATGGCTGTACGGTCTTATAGTGTCTTTTTTCATGGATGAAATGCCTTAGAATAAAGAAGGAATCGAAAGAAAGAAATACAGCAAGGATCTCATTACATCATAATAAAAATTCAGTTTTCCTAATCGTGTCACTGCTCTGCCATAATTTAGTTTTGGCCACATTAATGACAAAATATCATCGAATCAGCAATCAATTGCATGGAAACATTGAATTTTACGCACGCACGCATTGCTCGTGCAGCAAATTCCCACAAATTTTTTAGCGAAATTGCAAAAGAATATTAATGATAGACGCCATTCGCGCTCAGGCSACAAGCGTAGTTACCATTGTGCAATCGTTTTACCGTTAGTGCGGTTCGCGCCATTGGTTGCCTGACTTCTGAGCTCCTCCAAGGAGACAACATAAATCTTGCTGTTGTCATTTATCAATGTTCATTGCGTACGGTGATATTTATCCGACTGCTTTATACTTTTGATACCCGCACTCCTCGCTTCGTCTGATAACGACTATGTACTATACATTCCAATCTCATATTGCAAGTCGTCCATTAAGCTGCTTGTACCGCAGCTCTTCTGCACGCAACACCGCGTCGCCTTCTCCACGGCTTATTGGTCGGCCAAGGCAATTGGTATTACTGGTTGGTTTGGCGGCTTGGTTGACAGTAGCCGATGGCTGCGGTTGATTACCACATTGCTACTTCTTCTCTTGTTGGCGTTCTCCAGGGAGAATTCAAAGCTGCGTGCTGATGTTGCTATTTGTAGCTTCTTTGGTTGGTAAAATATAATACTTCTGACAGAGCTTATGGTTGTTATGGCTATTTTTAATTCATTAAGGTTTATTTGTGTATTTGTAGGAAGAGTATTTATTTATAAAGAAGTAAAGTCGCATGAAGTGGGATTTAAGGTAATATAAAATTGTGACGTAAGTGGTTTCTACGYCAATAAAGAGGAGGAAGAAAGTTATGACATCTGCGAAAAATTTTAAAATTTTTAAGTTCTTTTAACAGTTAAAGAACTTAAATTTATTTTCGAAGCTTCTTTATAAGCAAATATTTGATTTTTTTTGTTATTTGATCTTTTTTTTATTGTCCTAAAAGTAGGCAATACTCCATTTAAGAAGATCAAAATAAAATATCATCAGTTCCTTCACTAATAGCTTGATAACATTTTCTAAAAACATGTTAATAAATATTTATTTACTTCCTGGCCCTGCAATAATGCAGATTTGGTCATTTCTATCGCTTTCGTCTGAAGTAACTGATCAGTTGGTTATCATACTCTCTTGGGTGCATATCTACAATAAAAAAGCACCTAAATGTAGGCAATGTGTTTCTTGTAAGAAATTTTTTGGTGGAATTTTGAATGATTATGTGTTCATCGGGAAAATATATTTTTGATACCAAATACTCCAATTTTTAAATGTTGGAATAATAATTATACTAAAAACGAACACATTTTTATGAAGCCGAAATACAATTTTTATTAATAACGCCATATTTACACCAGAAACCAAAGCTAGTTAGCACTGCTTCATAATTTGCCGAAGTAGAAAGCTTTTACAGCAAAGAAAAATGAATRAGTGAWATAATATTTTCCKTTTAGTTYAAAAGTTTTAAGATTATTAGCATTTGGATAGAATTTTGGGTATCTTTCAGTCCAAATCTGTATCTTTTCCGAGAATAGCCTATACACATTGTATTGAAAAGAATTTTGTAATTATAATAATTTTCCGAAAACTTAAATAAACTTTAAAAATCAAACAAATTTAATAGCTTAAAGTTCAAAAATTTGTCCTTTATTCTCAGCGCATGTGTATTGTAGTTGCTGTGCTAAATACAGTTTGAATTTAATATTATATATTCATGCACAGCGATGCAGACCTGGTTTATACGCTGRTATTCTCTGCCGTAATGTAAAAACATTATTCCATTTCAAAAGATTTATGAGCTGCAGGTAACTAAAAACTCACTACTTGCCACCGAAATTCCCATCGGAAGCATAAATCACTGAAAATATGTCTAATTAAGTTCGTGAAAAAGGGGATTAATGAATCCACGCACACCTATACAAAAATTTACTTGTATRTAGATAGAATAGAATTTGTGAAATCCAGCATGTTTTAATGAGGGTGAGTGGATTAAACATTTTTTAGTTTACACAGATGTTATCAGTGAAATTATTATAGCCCCACAAGTGTAAATACGAATAATCTGATTTATGTTAGAMAAAAGCGCTTGAATGTGCTTTCAAAGGGTTATAATGGTGGGCCAGTATGTAGTTGTTGTAAAAAAATTTTCTTTTTCCGGGAATTATTTATTATGAATTTAGAAATACATTTTATAAATTTCAGCCGTAAGCTTAGATATCAGTAGCTGGGGAATTGAATTGAGCCATTAAAATCTAACAAAATAATTTTGCTAAAAGTTTGGATTTTGTAAAAATGCAGCGAAACTTTAATTTCAATGCAGAGAGTTATCCAGAGTGTGGAATTTTTTCGGAAACTATACTGGTAAAATGAGTAGATAGATAGATAGATTCAAAGCTTGATTTGGGTATATGATATACGAATAAGAAATAATAACAGGCAGTTATATACTCAACTGATAAATAAGCGTGAACTGCTTTTGAAAATTATTAGGTTTATTTCCCTTGAAGTTTTCTCTATAATGTATTAAAATATACTTATTATGAAGATGACTGAGATTTCTCATTAAAATACTGATTTTCAGATTAAGAAAATATTAGATTGGTTGTCACGAAGCCATGTAATAAAATGAGTTTATGGGTAAAACAAGGCATGAACACTTTCATGTACACAATATTTTTTATAATTTGAATAAATGCAAGTATAAATATATGAAATTTGATATCAGTATATATACATTTTCAATAGGAATGAAGAATAAATAGATTTCCAGAGAATGGCTTGGTGAAAACTTAAAATTGCCAAGAGCATGACTTTTTAATAAAAATGCTGGTCCTAAGATAGACCAAATTATCTTCCACTTCRAAGTTAAGAATTAAAACGTGAGAGCCAAGTCGTGAACGCAACGAGTGTTTCTTTAATGACGGGAGATATTGCGCCTTGCAATCGTTCACTGCCAGACCCATTTACTCCGCTTCTTTGTYCAACCTAGAGAAAGCAGAACTAACGGCGCGTTGTTATGGTCAGCAGTTGTACACTCTTGTAGAAGATTGTAACTTCTGGATTCAGCTYTGCAGCTCGAATTATTTTCTCCAGCAGTAGATTGAGGAAGTCGCATGATAGGGAGTCGCCTTGTCTAAAATATCGTTTGGTATCGAACGACTCAGAGCGGTTCTTTCTTTACACAGTCATATTAGTTTTGTGAGAATAACAAATTCAGACATCTCGGCATAAAGGCGGCTGCTTTTCATGTTGTCAATAGCATATTTGAAATCGACAAACAGATGGTGTGTGTTGACTCTCTTTTCAGCGGTCTTTTCCAAAGTTTGGCGCATGGTGAATATGTGGTCACTTATTGATTTTCCAGGCCTGATACTGGTAAAATCCAATCAGTTTGTTGACGGTGGGCTTTAATATTTCACACAATACGCTTGGTTGAACCTTATATGGGATATTGAGGAGGTTTATCAAACGGTAGTTGGCGCAGATTGTTGGGTTTCTTTTTTTGTGAATTGGGCTGAGCACACTTAAATTCACCATCTCGCTTCCCTCTTAAACTCTCAGTATCTATCCCATCCCACACGAGTTATGGTCGATCGTAACGTTGCGAGGTAGGCAGTGTGCTTTCTCCTCACAACATGAGTGGTCTGGTTGGTGGCATTTCGGTCGGGAGACAGCCAGATAACCATTTGGAGATTTTGTTGACATAATGGCGGGACTGCTCTTATTGGTGTGCTCCAAGCACTCATAGAAGGCATTTGAAAACACTTATCTCTTTCTTATTAGCTTTTATAGTATTCCTTTGATGTAATTCCTTGATGTGGATTACCCAWATTTTCTTGCTAATATTTATTATATCAACTTTATTAAATAATTTTACATYCTTTTGTAAAATTTCAAATACGAAAAATCTTAATAAAATTTTATTTAAAAAATCCACTAACTAAGGCAGGATCGATAAGAAATTTCCATAGCGTTACCATACTAAARATACCAATATTTATTTAATTAATTTACAAATCTACTGACTACTTGAAAATGATAAAGCCAAAATCCTTATTTGGACGAGACTCGTTTATTCCGAATTAACTTCCATATTCCAACAAAGTGCCTATTAAATAATGTTATTTGCATAACACAAAAAGCTTCAAACTTCTCGCAAATTATACCCTAAATAGTTAAATAGTTAGCCATTTCGAAAGTGAGGCGAGAGAAGTGGCAACAGAACTTGTTATTTTAAATCATTTCAACTGTTTTCAACGCAAATCACAGCGGGGGTTCAGGAGCTAGCAACGAGCCCCTCCTCYCCATTGACACCTTTATGCCGTTGCATTTGGCCAATTGTTCGAGGGAACAAAGCGCAAACTATATGTGCACTTGTGTATAATTGTGCGTAAGTGTATGTGTGTGGCGGTTATATGTGCTAGTGTGTGAATGTGAGTGTAGCGCTTTGCGATTAAATTTGCAATTTCAAAAACATTTCACGAATTCAGCTCGTTAATTTGCATTGAGGCAAATTTAGGAAGTCGAAATTCGGCAAAACAACGCGGCTCACGTACACGCGCTTGTTTTGGTGCCGCTCTATGCAAATGGCGGATGGTGAATATTTTACAACATGCACACGAACACACGCACTCACGTATACATCGCATGTTGTGTTGTCAGTTACATAACAATTCAAACGGAAGCCTGKCTGCCGGCTACCAATTTGTAACTGCGGCATTGCGAGGGCGTGCAGAACACCCGAAGTGCAATAAAGGCAATGCATGCGAAAGACAACAACAAAAGAACAGTAACTGTGAGTACCAAAATAACCGCAATTGGTCGCTGCGAAATTGAAAACTAACAAAAATTAGTTTTTGGTGAAAAATTTAAATGTTCGCTGGTTGCAATGGCCAGCGTTGCAATGACGAAGGCTGCAGTGAGTGTGCGCTCAATTGCGGAAAGCTTCTTTATAAAATACCGCCACTTCAACTAAATGCAAATGTTGAATTTGATAATTTGGATTTTACTCTTTTGCATTTAAAATGTTGGCTAAACTAAATGCCAAACACCGATGAACGCTCTAGATTGGTATAACTATGTTTGTGTGTGTTTGTGTCTGTGTTTGTGTTTGTGTGCTGATATCTGGATTATAGTTAGCTGAAGTTAGCATTATTAATGCTGGTTGGCGAATTTAGCTACACTCTTTACTCTGTGGCGCACTAATGAGCTGAATAACATCTCTGTAATTGTGCGAAATTCGCAGCAGTGGTTTTAAGAAGGATTTCGTTAATGCKTTCATGTGCGTTTTCCTTTTGCGAAATTAGTGCGCCCATACAGCAGGTAGCATTTTTGTTTGCAATGTCTTCATTATTATTTTTGTACCGCTCATTTGCGTTCTTTTCGTTTTATTTTTGTATTGTTGTTCTTGGAAACGCTTTTATTACATCATTAAAAGGCACCTTAGACTGATATATTGTAAAATGGATAACATTATCTCAACAAGTGTTCGAAATTGCTCGAAGCGTTCATTATTGTTGGTATAGTTTATATACATTTTCCTTAAGTGGAAATATAATTATTTCGTAGTTAATTGAAAGGGAAGATCGGTAACTACATATCGTCAGCTGAATTGCAAAATAACGTATCATCAAAAAATTCGAAATTGGGTGTCTTATTGATTACGCTTCACTACTTCAAATTACATACATAATATTACAAATGTTTTCAGGTACTGCAGTCAGATGTAAACTATTTTTAACCAATATTAAAATTTTGTTTCACTCATGTTCCATTTTATTTCGTGTTTCATTCATTGTAAATTTGGTTTGTTATGTTATTTTGAGTTTCAGGTGACGATATGTATATTTAATTGAGCGTTTCGAAAAATATAGTTGCCTAAATGGCCCTTATGCTATCCAAAAATATATCAATACTGGATAAAATATTCTTTGAATTTAAATACAATTTAAATATAATAAAATTTAAATATAAACATGTATTATTGTAAATTCATTTTATTTCGTAACTATCTAAGTAATTTGAGATGTTGGCCAAACTGTATTTTAAAACAGATGCATGGACAGACGATTTGAGGTCTCCGGTGTTTTCTTCTGGGAATCGCAGTATCCCGTGGGAAAAAATCCGTTACAAAATGGGCGTGATCTGCCCTACAATTGATTTTATGTCCATATCTTCTTAACCACTTAAGCTACAGTAAGTAAATTTGCTCAGAACGAAAGAGAAATCTGTTAAGAGATAATATGCGTTTCCTCGGATAAAACCAGCATGTTTTTCAAAAATTTTTTTCTCATATGAAAAACGAAACATTTTATATGAATTTCTTATTGTTAAAAACATTCACTATTAATAAAAAAATTCTGATATTTTTCGAAAAAAAAAAAAAAAAATTTTAACTCGGTCATTGTGACGCCATTTCCTGTAAACTCTTCAGAAAAAAGATTCACCAGTGTTGGCAGGATAACTCCTTATAGGATCAGCTAAATTTAAAAAATACGTGTTTTGGTTAAAACCTTAACTTAAAACTTGGACGAAGGGAAGAAAATAACATTGGATTTTTGGCAGGCATTTTTACGAAAAATTTAAAATTTCTGTGAAAATTTCGAAACTTTTTTTTTTTAATAGTTGTAATCGAAATAAAAACTCTTCATCCAAGTAATTAAGGAATGTATCTTAAAGACCTGTGTAAAATTCTAGCGACTTCAAACCCCAGTTTCGGGAAAAATGCGCTYAAAGACGGCRTACTTAGTCTAGCTAGCTTSGAGYGCACAAGTTCTTAAAGCCTTCTCKCTGAAACTATTAGTCGGATCAACATGAAATTTTAGGACCATATTCTAGTTGTGATGTAGAGCTTAAYAAAATMATAAATAAAAATCGATTTTTTKAAASCCGTYAACCCATGCMGTTCTTAAGATATAATACTATAYTTAGGCACAAATACAGTGATACAAGCTAGATGCCTTTCCCACCTCSATTTTTTAATTGAAATCACRTATCTCTGAACTCGCTCTGATGTTCTTACATTAAGGAGCAAAAATTGGCAAAATCGTACAACAACCCTGRTTAGTATCTTTAAAACAAAAATTTAAATACCATTTGGTTCCTTCTTTTGCAGTGTACAAATCAATTAGCAATTAATATAAGGAGATAAGGTTTTGCACTAATAATGCCTTTAAATTATGCCATTCCATGGCCAAAAATTGCCCAAAGCCAAGCTGTTCAAACYCCTATGTACCGGATATTTATTGCCCAGTTTCTATAATTGACTTTTTACTCCAAATCCGTTAATTTATGAGATATAGTATATTTGAAATTCAGAGATAATCTATCCCTGACCACTGTCTGTATGTCAAAAATGAGTTGACCCTTAGCTCACAAATACCTAAGATACAGATTGTCGAACTCCAGGTGGCTTTAAACCGCATATACTAGCCAATATGTGAGTTATCTCAATGAAAATCAGAGATCATGTTTTACGCATAACTGTGTACCTTTTAGCCTTAATTATATTAAATTTGACGAAAACTGGATTTTTGAACATTCGGCAAACAATAGTCCATATGACAGATCATGATATGTGTGGTACCTTATGAAATCCAGGGTTTGTTCGTAAGTGGTATTTACAAAACTGGATAAAATCGGGTTGAGAATATCCCAACTCCTATATGCCTGATTTAATCAATAACAAAATTTGCTGATGAATAAGTCGGTCAGTGTGTGAAATGTGTATTTAATAATTGCCTGAAAATACGTTTTCAAGTATACTTGAGCATTGTCAAAATACTGCAATCAGCTCGCCACTTTATCTGCTTCCAGTACACCCTATATAATGATTTTGTCATTTCACCCCTATTTAAATCGTTGAAATTTGTCAAATTTTTAACATTTTAATGAATCTAAATGGACAAGTTTTCCTATGAATGATGTGGCTTAGCGCTGAGTGAGAATGGATTTGTTTCATTACTCCGTCTAAGCCTCATGTCCGTAATATAAAGGATTTCAATGCTCTGGTTAACGTTTTCCTTATCAACTCAAGTTTMTTAACTTTATCCTTTTCAGTCAAATTAATATCACAAAGTCACATATATCACTCACTTGAAGATATTATTAATATAAGTTTAGCTGATGCGAACTAAAATATAGCAACAMAACCAAGGTTAAATCTTTTGCTACATATTTTAGTATAAAGTTTTGCCACCTTGAAGAAATTTCCGGGCTTAGATTATATTCTTATTTGATTCTTTCCGAACTTAGCACTTCCATACTTGATTTACTGAAAACTTGCATTCTAAAACTAGATGTTCTTTAACTTGAATAAGGAGCTACATTATTTCTAATATTATGCAATTTTAAGAACTTGTATCAAAAAATTTTGAAAATTATCTGATTTATGTATTAGTTCTTCGATATTTGCAACAGAGGCGTGTTTCCTTTTGCTTTAACGAAGGTTTTCGCTTTGATGAAGGTCTTTATTACAACTGAAATAAATAGATTAATAGAGTTAAATTGTTCCGCGTTTTAGGCTTGCACACAAGTGTAGACATTTTTATGGCTGTGGGGAAGAATTTACTTAATTTCTTCGCTGTGATATATATTTCCTTCATATATGCATACGCGTGCAGAATTGTGACCATACATATGTAAATATAATTTCCTGAACATTTCTTTTCACAAAGCTCAGTGATGGCAAACTCGACAACGCATTTCTATGYCATCATGACAACAATGCCGCCAACGAGTGTTTCTCTGACGGCGTCGTTGGTATAAATTGCATATTTCAATTGCATTAAATCACCGCTAAGAGCCAGATCACAGCTCAATGACAATCGAGTGCAAAAGAAATCCAACACTTAAGGCGATTTCGCTGTGCTGATTCCGTTACTTCGCTTGCTGCAGACCACAACGCCGTGCGCAAGCAGTTGGCAGCGACGCACTCTGTTTTTTGCTTGTTTTGCGCTGCCTCAGTGTTGAAGAATTTTTCTACTTTGCTACGGCGAGTGTTGTTGCAGCGCAGTGGTGTTGTAAAGGGACTTAGAAAAATGTCAAAACTTTCGCAATTTCCGCCACAAACAAAGTGCAATCAGTTTGAAAGCTCAACAATGGCGAGCGCAAATGGAACGAATGCGCCGAAAGTGGACCCAGAAGCGTTGGAGACGACGTAGCCGCGAGCGCACACACTGACGCCGAGTTGAATGGCAGGCGTGCCTGTTTGTGTGTGTGCGCGTGTGTGTGTGTGAAAGGCGTGGTGCTGATGGGCTGGTGGGCGGCGCTGGGCCAAGAGTCAGCTGATGGCGAAACCCATTTAAGATTTACTGCACCAAAGTGCACTTGCCACACTCGACTCTCGGCAGCAGTGAGCGCTGATTTCCGCATCACAGCTGTTTGTGGCATGCAATCGCCGAAGAAGAACGCCCGGAAAAAGAGAGATTAAAGCGGCTTCAATGCCCAAAACAGAACGATCGYCGCAGATGCAGCAACAACAAGCAAGAGTTTGCAAATATTGTCGCTGACTACAATTGCTTAGAAGTGGCAACAACAAAAGCTGCCGCATCTGCAACAAAAACAGCYTGTGCACACACCATCAGTTCGTCAAATAAAGTGGAAATTTCAGGAAAAAGTTTGCAACGAAAGAAAGTTTTTTGTTTTCGATTTTGGTGCAAATTTATCTTAAGAATTCGGCGCTAAATTGTTTTAATGTTTCACACCAACGGCGTTGGTGCGACCTCCCGCAGCAGGTAATGATGCCGAGGCAATCGAGTTGAAATGCAACGCTGCACTTGCGTCGGCAGGCGCATTAAGTGAGATAGTGCTGCAAGTTTGCATTCGTTTTCCAACAGCTTAGCCAGTTTGCTGCTGCTGATGTTGCAATCCTAGAAAGTTTTCCAGCTTTGTGTTGGTCTTTGGCGGCTTTTAACGCGCTCAGCATTCGTTTGAGTTGTTGGGGAATACATACAACTTTTCAATTTTGTTTTYGCAAGTTTTTGTGGTTCTTCGCATTCGTCAAATGACAGGCGCAGCAAACGTAAGGAAAACGAAAAGCTTTTGAAAAGTTGAGGCTGAAATATACTTCTTTTCGAACCAGTGGAGAGTAAATAATCCTTGGGTGTAGTTTTGTTAAACAGGAATAATTTATACAATTAATTCCCGAGAGCATATTTAGTGTGCTTTTTAGACGTGTATTCTTAAAAGGGTCAGCTATGGTAAAGTCAGTCTAGAAACCTCTAAACACGAGAATTAGCTTCGATCTTCAAATGTCCGCATGAGCTAAGTTTCAAGCGGAAAGAATTAGTCTTTTGCTTCTGTTTGACGAAAAGTGCTGCAGAGTCATATGGCATATGGTGTTCATGCTCTGCGAGTATTAGATAGTTTCAACGGATCAGAGAAAATGATTTTATGTGAAAAATGAAGAAGCATTTATTTTAAGAATTCTAAATGGAAAAAATCATGAGGTAATCCAGCAAATCATCAGCATCGACTGCAAAAGCAGATCGATTCGGTAAGACAGCAATAAGGGAGTTTGGTCGGATCAGAAGCATGTGGTATATCATGATCTTCTAAACCCTGTTGAATTTATTAATACTAACCGCAACAGACAACAACTGATCAATTTGAACCATGCTTTGGAGCTGCTACTTCACCCGCCGTATTCACCAGCCTTGGCTTCTTCGGATTATCATTTTTTTTTTGTATCGTTGGGATCTGCTTTGGCTGAGCAGCAATTCGATTCCTACGCAGAAGTCGARAATTTGGTGACAGATTTGTTTGCAACAAAATACTAGATTGTTAGACAACTTGATGTCATATTTATAAATTCACTTCTCGTCATCAGTAATAATGCGTTTAATGCACATAGCGTTCTCAACTACATTGGTAAGCATTTCTTATACGATCACTACTCAACAACGCTTTTTGCAAAAKATTCTAGTCTTTTGGTACGAGTCTGTCKTCATTAATACGCTTCATATCCGAAACTTTCAGCAGAATGTGTTCAGTTGATCTATTAAAGATCTTGAGAACTTCTGCTCTCTTTATCTCTCATCTTTATGTCTATTTTTGCCTAACTCTTGGATGTTATCGTCATTAATAAAGGGAGGTGATCTTCATTATACACTTTGTGCCAGTCAACTACTTATATAGGATTGCGTCAAAATAAGCTCTYCAAATTACTTCTGCCACTTATAGGACGATTCTGTAAACGTGATTCAATTCGAGTTTTTTTTCAAATATTCGATACACAAAGTTCTTGCGGCGTATGCAAACAGTTGCCAAACACAAACTGAAGGGTGATCCATTCCGAGGTTCCTACTTTTTCAAAGAAAGTCACATAAACTTCAAATTTAATGAGAAATGTTTATTATCATTCTTGTCATTTATTTTCTGGAGATTATTTCTTTCAAAGCCTCAATTGAAGCGGGATTTTCCGCATAGGCTTTAGGCTCCAAATATCTCCACAGTTTCACAGGAAAAAGTCTAACGTGTGATAACCAACGATCCCACGATCGCCTAAGACGTGAAATTATCTGCTCACCAAAGTGTTCTTCAATAAATCCATTGATTGATGCGATGATGTGTGGGAATAGGTTGTTCAAAACAAAAGTCGCCGTTGTTTAATAAGTTGCGATAATGGTCGACATTGACGGTTACTTTCTCACCGGTATAGTATCAGAAATATGGATCAGATCTTCTTGTAACTTTTCAACATTCCATACCATCCACTTGGGAAGGTCAAGCGGATTCAGTACTTGCACAAGCTGTATTTGGTACTATTTGAACTCGACGTAAAAGGCGCCAAGTCGTTCCCTACGTCAGTCCGAGTTGCTGAGAACGGCGCCGAATCGTCTCTCCGCAGTCTTCGTGTACACTCTCAGCTACAGCTACTATATTTTCGGTCGAATATTGTCTAATAATGAATGCTGGGCCTCAAGATGGGTGATGGTTTTGCGAATAGTACGCTCAGTAGGCCGATTATGTTGAGCATAAGATGAGCGAAGCAGCGCGAAATACACTCTTCACAGAATGTGAATTTTTGTAATAAAATTGAACGAATAAAAGAAAAATATTGAATAAAAATAATATGACAGCTTGACGAGTRACCTGTTAAAAAAAGGTTATTGGAAAAATAAAGGTACTGAAGGATTGAATCAATCGTTAATTGATATACGAAGATCAAACTTCACGCCAAAAAAACAGAAAAATGTGGGTACCTTTTCTGTTTGCTTAGCTTAAATAGACTGATCTGGGTAAGATTTGATCAAGTGGTATTATTTCAGACTAAATTGGTATTATATAGCTTCCTTTAAATGTGTGGTATACGCATTTATTCCACTGTTAGTTGTAGAGTGTTTCGGATGGATGGTTATCTCCTATACCAGTTGATCTGTAGTACACTTATATACTATTAACATTATATTAAGAAACCATCGCGTATTATATTTGAAGATTTTGTCTTGATTACGCTTTATACAACTTTTTTTTTTTTTGTCAACTTTTATGTTTTAGTTGTCCAATTGTCTCCATGATTCATTCACTTTTGTGTAATTTATTACAAATAAGCCATTAATACAGTTTAAGAATGTACAGTAGTTTCCTGAAATTTTAAAATAAACTAGAAGATTAACTTCATTAAGAGAAAACCCATTAAAATTGAATTAATACCCATCTGTCTAATCAAGCCTCGATTATAGACGACAGAGAAGTTGGGGGGAGTTATTGATACTACAGTATAATTTTTACATTTTTACATATACAAGTGTGTATGTAGSTAAATTTCAAAGCAACAATGCAACATCGCATCACAGCTGGTGTCCAAACGCAGRCGGCGTCAAAGGGGTCATGACGGGCAGCGTTTAAGACAGATACATGAACACTTCGGTAAGTGCGGGGCTAACAAAGCAGCGTGTGGTGCTGTCATTGTACGAACTGGCGGAAGCAAGATGGACATAGGACAATGGTCTCGGGAGTTTTGTAAAACGATTACAAAGCAATTTACTTGCTCGTATAATGGAGTCTTGTAATTCGATTATGTGCAAAACGAACGAGCAGAACTCAAATGCTAAAGATACTAGGTCTTTGCTGGTTGTATGGGTTTGCAAGGGAGCTAGTGCCAAGATGTTGGCTGTGCGTATTGCTTTGTAAATTTTGTAAACTTTTTTTTGCTTTATTTATGGTCGTCATGGAATGTGTGTGTCAGTGTGTGTTGTAGTTTATATATCTTTGCTCACTCTCAGCCAACACCATCGCTGTGATATTTGTACGAGCATGTTTGGAGATTGAGTTTTTCTCTAACTGTACTGGTAAACTTGTTTGTGTTTCATGTAATCACAATGAGCCAAGCGTTTTTAGTTGGAAGCTTAAAGAATTTATACTTATGTCTTAATGTTTTTAAATTTTTTKATATTCGCTCTAAAGTTGTGGTTRAATAACTCACTAAAGGATAGCTTCCTATGTTCTGTTTTTTAAAAAAATGACCAACAGTACTACCTTGGCTGAACGGATCGTAAATTGTAATGTCATACAAAATACATCGTTAAAAGCAGATTTTTGCAGATGTTTTCAATCATTTTATGATTAACTTTACAATGTGAATCCAGTTACATTACTCCGAGATGATGAAGAGCGCATCGAAAATCATAGTTACTTGTCTATAATGGCTAGGGTGCGAGTATCTGGTTGCATAATGGATAGATACATCTAGTCACGAATCGTCATAAGTAATCTTTTGCTTTTCTGGCTTCTGTCAACTTCGTCGTATTGACAATGCATGTTGATCAAGTTTTCGGGGCTGTCAAAAATTAGAAGTGAAGTTGCTTCCTTCTGGCTACACTTTCCACTGTTGTATTGCTTACCAAGATATTCTGGCTGATAAGCGATACGAGGTTATTGCTGCTTGGCTGTCTACGTWGATGTTGACTCTGAAATTGCCTGCGAAGCATTACAGGCCAGCCCCGCGGCATTCGCAATRACAAAGAACTCAGCTCGGTATCYCCTTACTCTGGACRGTAAATTCCTGTACCAACTCTGTCCTCCATTTTCGAGTCAACCGTATAGATGTTTGGAGTGTAACGCGGAGCATGCAAGAGTGTAATGACAAGCATCTTTTCATATGTTTACTTTGAACCTTCCTTCTCTGTTAAAAAGTGGGWTCATGTAGTCGGTGTTTGCCCAACCTCTTTTACCCCTCAATATCCGAATGTTCAATATATAAATTCTCTTGCAGCCAGTGGTGGTCCACYGATTTGGCTGCGCACTTTTCAGAGAATAGGTCTATAGTTGACAGGTTTTGTACCGGTTCAAGAGCCGCTATTGAARTTGTTCTTACTCAATCARYAGCTATTGAGTGGATGYTGTTCAGAATAGATTYCGTAAAGACGTTGTTGAACGCTCCTGAAATGTTTTTATGAATTTTATAACTATCTTGGCCGATCTCAGTGCTTGTGCTTACTGTGTTGCAGCAGTGAGGCAGTGTCGTTGTTTTTTTCACACACAAAGACTTTGTTAGCTTTACAAGAAAATGCAATTTAGCTTGAAAATATTGCCTGCTCTTGTTTTTTACCCCAACTAGCAGAGCATTGGTCAGAGGGGTGGCTAAAACAAAGAAAAAATTCACTTAATGTCGCTGTAGACCAGCAGTTAGCAGTCAGCGTTGACTGTTGCTACCGACGGGCGACCGGCGAAAYGGGTTAAACGAACTGATGTCCAGCACTTTTCAAGGATTTTATTAGTTTCCAATCGCCTCTTAATAAATTCTGCTTAAACTATGRACATGCTACATTTTAATCATGCAAATCGAATTAAGCGCTGCGCCAAGCTGTTGGATAAGGATRAGCGAGCAAACAAATTGGAAGGAGAAAATTCCAACGTTGTGGATGCAAGTAAGAGTAAGTGATGTTAAAAACTAATATAACGGCGCATAAATAAAATTAAGACTCATAAACTATATAGCTTGCACTACATAACGCTATGATTGTTTTTATGAAGCCTGCTTGCTAGATTACTATTACTATTATTTGAAGCGCTTGCCTAAATCGCATCGTGGCAGCTATAAAAGTGGTCACATGCTGACACATAATCGTTTTTAATTTTGCATGAATTGAATTTTTATGCAAATCCAATTGAATTAGGCCATTCCCAAAAGTGCCTTGAACGCCTTCGCCAGCTTCGACTGACACAAAAGCCGGTCAGTTTGCCGAAGTTAGYGGCGTGCAATATAAAGTTTTAAAAGCGTGTCCATTCGAGCGATGATTTTGTTTGCTCTGCTTATTTCCCACAGGCGTCATAGAAGCTGGGACAAATTCTAACGGAATTTAATGTCTCCAAATTCGATTTTTTAATTTTTAAAGGCATTGCCTTTGAAATATAAAAGATTAATGCAAATACTWATGGTAATGTAAACGGTTAATTTTTGAAGGAAACTCTTATGYACTTAGTACTACATATATATATTTTATATACATATATATACAYATGTGCTTATGTATGTATAACTATTTGTGCAGCAATTTTGTATTGCTGACGTTCGTTTAGGCTTCACTGCATGCTGTGATTTTTATATTAGCATAGTAAAAATTCCTGTTTTATAGCCTTTCTGCTTATCACTATGAACTCATTCACTTGTCTACGACAATTTCTCGGGCATATTTCATCTCCTCCGTCAGTTTATGTGCTATATCTCGAGCAAGCATGCACATTACCAGCTGTTTTTCAGCTAACAGAGTTTGGTATTCAAATTTTTAACTTAAGATTTATTATACTAACATGCGTATGTGTATGTTTATGTGTCTCCCTTACCAAAGAATTTTAACTTTGTGAAGAAGTGATTTAAATTCTTTTAAGCTGAGAGTCGCACAACAAACGCTTTTATATAATCCAATGGCGGGCATGTTGGACGAAATTCTTTGGGAAAACTTTCAAAAGTAATATGTATTAAAGGAAT
>NW_017534408.1:298163-307851 GCF_001853355.1 Bactrocera latifrons
TTTCCAAATTATTATTTTCAAATGTTTGCTTATATTCTCTCTGAACAGAATTGCCATCAAAGCCACACATTCCTCTTGATAATAGGTAATTAGAGGACACATTCCGCCCATTAATTACATTTGTGACGCAATGTGGTTCAATAATTTTTTATCTAAACTTCAACATCAGATTCTGAGACCTTTGTTTGCTCAGGATAACTGCTTTTCTTTTAGAATGTTATCATATACCAGTAAAAAGTTAATAATCGAGTTTTTTGTTAACGAAGCTTCTAATAAGGAGCTACTGAAGCTTTATTAAATTTGCTTCGGTGATAAGTGATAGTACTTCACAGATTTTCTAAACAACAAAATTCAAAAATATAATAATATATATGGGCGTGAAAATTTACACCGATATGATGTGCCGAAATATAAATATAAATTCGCTAAAAGTTATAAAATGATAAAATGAATTGTTTGACTTCTATCGCTTTTCCCCATCGAATGGGATAGAGCAAAAATGTATTTACTGTTAGTTTTTTTGCTGTTTTAAGAAATAGCTTTGATGCAAACAGTCGTAATTTCCAAACTATTATTTTTTCTATTTTCGCCTATGAAATCGACCATGACAAGGTAATGCTGTGTATTAGATGTGATCGAAAAGTCATGCTGCACTATGACCTTCTAAAATCGTGTGATGTGTTAACGACAACAACTCATGAAAACATGAAGACAATATAAAAAATTTTCATTTTGACAACGTTCGCCTTCATGTTTTCAACATGTTAAAGACTATTTGAAAAAGAGCGGCTGTAAGATTATATCACTCGGCTAATAGCCCATATCTACCATTTCTTCTGGTAGGTGCAAAACGTCTTCRTTGGAATACGGTTTACATCAGATCAGAGTACCAAAAATTCATTTATAGCTGTCAAGCTGACGCATTTCTTTTGTGATTTAATCCATGTTGCGRGAATAATGAGAAAATGGTTTAGCGTAAGRAGAGTATTGTATGTATATTGTTTTCATAAGCAAACGTGCCCCAATATTTAGCGTATATTAGTTGTGCACAAAATAAGTATAACGGTAAAAAATCAATGAATTGAGTTATCTGCAGTTCGCCGTCATCTCAGCTACGTGTGTTCGAACTCATATGCATGCTTCCTTCCGGGTTGTGGCTTATTTATATGGCTAATATATGGTATAAATATATATTTTTATAACTGCAAGCATAAATATATATGTGTGTATATATGCACAGACAAAGTCTTGTCAAGGCATACGCGAATTTGCACAGGTAATTGCCGGCAGCGGAAGTAATATGTAATTACCGAGACGATGTTTCGCCTTCTTAATTTCACTTAATGTGTTGAAAATATATTTTTAATAAATTTTTCGCCCTATGCGCCTAAATATATGCCTCGAACTGTCAATTTATGCTGGTCTACTATTTTGGTTGCTATTACTATACTCCACTATAAGTTTACAACTATTGTATGAACATTTTCTCAAAACAATGCTACAACGCCTAAAAATATGCAATGTATTTTAAGAACAAACAATACAATCAACAATTACCTAACCTCACATTTTCACTCACTACAAACTGTCAGAAGCGTTTATTTATTTAATTTGTTTCACTGCAGCAAAAGCTTTTGGAAGCTTTTCGCTAAGCTTTCGACAAAAGGATATGTTTACAGTTTTATTTTAGTTCACTCTCTAACTGTCAGAACTGAAGTTTGACAATTGTCTGCATCGTGAGACAGCCAATGACATAAGCAGAAACTAAACAATATCGCAATCTCCCGCACACTAACACACAAACGCCCATCACCAGCCACCGTGTGCGCCATTTATACTGGCAGACGTTATTGACAGACGCACATTGTTACATATCGGCGTATATATTTATATTTTAAAATGTGTGGGTAGTAAATGATGGTCAATTTGTTATGCATGCGACAGCAAGTAAGCAGTGAGCACTGAGAGAACCAGGACCTCAACTGGTAGGCGTTTTTCACAAACWCGGAACGTAAATAGGCACCCGGTAGGAACGATTGCACATTGCTTAATGTGTTCTCATTCACTCTCTGTCGCAGATACTCCGAACTGCGCTGAAACGTCAGATTTGAGTATTTCAAATAGTAGATAGTTTCAATTTTTCTTAGATTTCTAAGATTAACGAAATTTTTTTGAAAATTTATATTTCTTATTTCTACCATTTCTTGAACAGGCCTTTCCAGATATTTTATATTTTTGCTTGGGAACAAAAATACTTATTTTGGTGAATCAAATGGCAATTATTATCATATAACGTAACGCCAAAAATATAAAAGTAGCATAAAAATTAAGAAAACTCAACTTAGACTTAACGCAGTCATAATGTGAAAAAAAGAGAACATAACTCTACGTAGACGCAACGTAATGTAACGAATATGTAACGTAAACGTAAAATAATAAAAATATAGCATAACAAAGGCGTAACATAAAAAAGACGAAAAAATCTGAATGTAGACGTAACGTTGTATAACGTTGTAAACGTTAACGTAACGTAATTTAACGTAGTCCATATACTTACCATTTCTTAAACTGGCCTTTTCAGATCTTTTACATAACTAGATAAATCAAATTACAGTAGTTAGCACGTAACGTAAGTTTAACGTAACATAATGTAACGCGAAACCAAAGTAAAGTGAACATAAAAATTATAAAAGTAAAGTATACACAATGTAAACGTGTCGTAAAAAATACAGAAAACATAAGGTAAACTTAACGTAAACTTAACGTAAACGTAATGTAATGTTAAGTAAATATAACGTAGCGTAAATGTATCGTAAACGTATCGAAACTCAACGTAACGTTAAAGTTGTGTAAACGTGTCGTAGCTTAACGTTACGAGAAAGTATAGTTAACGTATCGTAATTTAACGTAACGGTATTTTAACGTAACGTAAAAGTATTGTACACGTATAATAACTTAACGTAACGTAAAGGGTAACGTAAAGTTATCATAACGTTAAGTAACGTAGACGTGCAGTATGTAACGTACACCATAAAAAAGCTTACATTCAAAAATTAAATGGAACATGTAGTCTAATCGAACTTATTAAGACTTAAGCGAATTCGTTTATTTACTATCAGTTATTGTGGTACAACTTTTGCTTTTCTTTACAATCTTGCTTCCATACACATACCAAATTTCCTATAGGGAGCTACTTATTGCGCCATCTTTCCAATTTTGTTTGTTTGCTCATTGCTTTAGCCGATGTCCGCATTTGTCCTTAGTCCTCTAACATGCGGCTCTCTGCCTTGTAATTTCCTATTCTCGCTCACACTCTTTTTGCCGCATTTCTACTCTATCGCTCTCTCTGGCAACACACACACACTGTGATTTCATTTTTGACAGCACATTGAATTTCTTGTTTTTGGCGCAGCGTGGAAAGTGCAAAGGAAACAGCAGTTCAGCAGCAAAGTACAGAGTGATAAATAAATGTGTTTACAATAAAGTGCCAGTGGCAGTATGAAGAGTAACTGTGAAAATTTTTATACATAAGAAGCTAAAAGCCGACTTCAATWAAAGAAAACCCAACAAAAACTCTCTATATATTCGAATTAAAACAATTCCAATAAAATTTCCTCTAATATACGTGGGCATTGCATAAAAGGTCAATAGAACGTAAAAAAAAAGTGTGTGCAGCGACAAAAGAGGCAATAAACGTCGATATTTTGGAGTCGCTCTACTGCTGGCAGTGGCCTGTGAAACTTATTGTCGACGCAACCAGMCGAAAAGGTAGCTAAATTTTAATGTAGTGTGTGAAATTTTTGACGAAAGTGGCTTTGAAAGTGGGCGAAACTARCATTTTGTGCGCAAAACTATATTAGCAATAATAACAAAAACACCAAAAAACGTWAGCGCGTTACCAARTACATATCAGCACAACGATAAAGAAGGCTTCTACYAGACATTTTCAAACGAATTTCGAAGTAAGCAACACGGAAAGCATTTCTTAAGCAAAACAAAGTACCAATATTTGAGTAAAAAGTAGCGAAAATAGTTTTAGAAAATAATAATTTTAAATATTTTTTACAATTGTAAGCTTTACACAAATTWGAAAATTAGGCACG
This sequence comes from Bactrocera latifrons, assembly GCF_001853355.1. Taxonomy (NCBI): domain Eukaryota; kingdom Metazoa; phylum Arthropoda; class Insecta; order Diptera; family Tephritidae; genus Bactrocera; species Bactrocera latifrons. The sequence goes on from NW_017534408.1 coordinate 302,267, forward strand.
TTTGTATTCCCCGCTAGCCAATAAGATAGTTTGTAGCTTTCACGCGCAACGCAGACACACACCTACACACTCAGAATCACATTCGTGTCTCCATAAAATGTGCCCCACGTTGTGACCACCGCGCCAACCTCCGCCAYCACCACSAYGACGACGTCATCACAACGCCAACAATAACAACGACTAATCACAACAATTTGCCGCGGCGCTATTACAGTTTCCTCGAACACATTGAAGCACAATATAAAGCAGATAGTAAGCAGACACATTCGCAATTGTATCTTGTAGATAYCAGTGAAAACTATTAGGGTAGCGCTGTTAACGGTAAATAGGGTGTAGCCGCCACCGCCGTCACCGTCGCCAAAGCCGCTGAGGCGCCAAGTGTATTGTGAGGATTGTTGGCATAAAGCATTCACACAATCACTGCGTGTGAAGAAGAGCAAGGAAAAGCACCAGAATAAAAGAAGAACAAAAACCAAAAGAAAATAAAACGAAAAGTGAAGAACAAATTGCTACAAAACAAAAGCACACAACAAAAGTGAGTGCAAAAGGGAAATAGTAAAGGAATTTCGTCATCAGCAGCGAACATTGTTCAGGCCCACACCCTTGAAACCTTTTGTCTGCCTGTCGCAAACAGCGCTCATACATACACACAAACTAACACACGCCATTTACTTGTATGCCTGTATAGTTGTAGTTGTAGTTGCATTAAGTATTAGACAAAAACAACACACTCGTGTGTATAACCTTCATCGCCAGCGCGCCGGCTTATACAAAGCGGCGACCCACTAATCCACCGACCTACCATCGACTACATCGTCATTATCCCCAAACGCGTCCACTAAAACTATCTTGGGCYGCTGTCTCCGTTGTGTGCTGTGTTTTAACCTCAGCCCACGGCGGGCGGCGCATTGGCGCCTCATCAACCTCGACCTCAGTCCAAAACGCGCACTTGCACACCAAGTCGTGCACGTCATCGCTTCGTCCTAGTCATCGTCAGCGCCATCGCTGTAGCGCCTAGCCACATAGACGTTGGCACTCTGCGTAAGTCTAGATGTGTTGGTGTTAGCTGTTTCGGTGTGTGTTTGCCTGTATAGTTTTGGTGTTTCATGTACACTTACACATACATACATACATACCTGTCTCTTATACACATCTAGATGTGTATAAGAGACAGGCGTAAGTCTAGATGTGTTGGTGTTAGCTGTTTCGGTGTGTGTTTGCCTGTATAGTTTTGGTGTTTCATGTACACTTACACATACATACATACATACAGTTATGATATATGTGTAATATATATTAATTGGTGTGTGTTGGCTGTTTGTGTAATTGTAAATTTTAGGCATATGTGTGCCCACACACTATCGCTCAGTTGCGTGGTCGTACATGCAAACAATTGCCTCATTGTTAGGCTTATTCAAAAGGCCACTCTAATGTCTCTTTGTCAGCGATCGACCGCCAATGGAGAAAACCGCATTTCTGCAATTGTGTTCGCACAGTGGTTATCTGCTTAGAAGCTGTTAATTTCAAAGAAATTTACTTCACTAAATGCTCTGCGTTCGAGTGATGRAGTGAGAGAAGAACACCATTTCTCTCTGGAAAAAAAAAAAATGTCGGAAATACTATAGAGGCAAACAAAAGATGTAATTATATTTCCAAAAATATTATTAAAATGCCTCTGTAAAAATAATTTCTATGCATTTTATTGTGAAGAATGGAAGCATAACACTAGAAAAGTGAAAATAGAGAAATAAAAAATTAACAAAAAACCAGTAAGGAAGAGCTAAGTTCAGGTAAAACCTGAAATTCCATACTCTTGGAACTTGTTAGAATTTTATTAATACCAGAGAAGTAATTTCAGCTACATAATTGTCAATGTTGATTAAGTTTTCACCCGATTTTATTCATTCTAAGCACATATGTATGTATGTCCACTGTATAAGAAAAACACGTTCCCCCAATTTTATTAGGATAGGTCACATATTGGCTTATATACACGGAAGCTCGAAGATTTGTATGATAGTTATGTGGGGGCTAAGGGTAGTATTTAACCGATTCTATCCTTTTGTAACACACATACAAGGAACTRTCGGGAAAGTATCTCTCTGAATTTCAGTTATATATCTCACCCATTTACCGATWTTTTTGGTAAAAASTCAACTATAGCAATGAGTASAAATATTCAGTACTCAATGGCTCGTACAGTTTTGRCTTCATTTAAACACTTCTTTTCAACTCGTCGTTAGTTTTGGTGAAAWGTGAGCTCGCATKGCACTCATGTTTCAAACGACGTCACTTTACGGTGGGCGGTGCACTTAGGGTTTTTGTGGTGGTTTTGATGTTTTCGGCGGTAACAACCTCTTTTGGGAGTTGACTGTGTTTACCGTCTTTGGTGCTCACTACACTTTAGACGTGGTGGCTTAAGATACCAATTCTGGACGGTAGGTTTTTCTCGGATAGTGTCCGGAAACTCGTTATCAAGCCAACTTTTTGCTTCAACTTTAATTTTWGCCTTCAGAAAGCAATATTTTATKAACACGCGAAATTCTTTTCTATAATTKTTTTTACAATAACGAAAGTTGATGCACGCAAAATTATATAATTCACAAACATATGATCCGACATCTATGTGTCAGACCGTGGASTTTTCATTTGACCTATTATACGAGTATCTTGTTCATATTATAAAAATKACTATATTTTGACCAATTTTTTATTAAATTTTTGTTCTTGTTAACTTTTCTGGTACGAATTACACTTAACTRCAGAAAAAAGGCATAAGGCTTGAGGTCTGTTACAGAATTTTAGAAGCGTTTGGGTGGAACGTTTTTTTGTGAAAGTGTAAGGTACTTTAGTTTCATTCCATTCCATCGATAATTGGTTCWACCTAAGCTGGAGGGATGTAAATTTTTATTTGACGAATCGATCCAGACTTTTCTTAAAAAAAAAAAGGTGGGAAAAAAAATAAAATATCTGTAGGAGAGCAGTAACTTCGGTTCTACAATTAAAACTCTATTTAGTAAGTAGCACTGAGTACCTTTTCGGTTGGGTAGCCGTAGTAATTTTATAAACAAAATTCAAGTTGGTAACAATCTGCTTTCTCTGCAGGTAAAATAAGTCATTCTCGTAATCTTCTGTTGCCTCCTCCATTTACTTCCGTGCTTATAGAACTATTCCCAGTCGGTAGAAATATCAGACTTAGATGAGTTTCCTTCCAAATAGATACTCGGACTTTGATTATTTAAACATTTGTTCGATCCGATCCCGATATAGTTAATATAGTAACCGAAAAAGATTCAGTTTTAAATGTATGAAACTATCATTTGAGAAAAAAGGTAACAAAGCACTCATACACAAATTGAGCTATAGGCTTCAAATCTAGATTTATTATAWAGGGGGAGCTGTTAAAAAATTGCATTTCTGTTCTAACCTGATATTACTTTCCTTACATATGTGACAGCTCTCCAACTTTTAACTCATGAATCCAATGCTTTTCTTTTAAGTGAATGAGCAAATATAAATTTTGAAAAGATAGTATGTGAAAAAAATATTAGTTTTTAAATAAAATTAAGTTAAATTCATTGTATATAGGATGAAAAGCATATTGCACTAAAAGAAAACATGAAAAACAATAAACAATAAAAATAATTTCTCAGCCCTCCTAAAACATACCTTTCTTTGAGATCAGAAAATGAAGAAATGTTAAATTTCCTTTGAAAATAAAAATTTTAGTAAGGCTTAAATGTCTACAATTTACATAAAAATCATAGCGGTTAGCACCACTGTGCGCGCACAATTGCTTATATACATATATTAAACTASTCATACTCACTAAACAACGCTGCGAGTCACTGTGGCGCCAGCAAAAACCACCAGCACCACTGCTCGCTGACTACATCCGTCCGCTTTATTCAGCTTTTGGCGTTYTCTGTCGATTTTTATCGCTCGAAATCACAATACAAATGCAGAGTTTATACTTCGCACACACGGCATATTCCAACAAGCRCATTGTTCTGCCAACCCCCCGCTCCCGTGTAGGCGCTTTATTATTATTTTTCAATGATTTTCGTAAACATCGATAAACTTTGTTTACATTTACCTCACAGCCTCCGCAAATATTAATCCTGTAAAAATTTGCGTAAAAAATTTCGCACAATCGCATAAGTGTACAGTCGCCCTTCAGCGAGAGCCGCTTTTCCTTCCTTTTCCACTGAATTGATTTTGGTGTTGAAAGTATTTGCCGAATCACATGTTTACTTTGTTGCTGGCTTATTTGCTTGTCTGCCTTGCACAGATTTGATTACTTAACTTACTCTTTGTGCTTGCCTTATCCTGCCGTATTTTGCTTTGCTTCGCAACTCAATTGTGTGCGCGTTGTTTCTTCTTCGCTGCTTCCGTTCAGTTATGTCAGTGATTTCTTCTTAAGTCACTCCATCTATCTTCTCCTCCAGCTTTTATAACTCTTTTCGGTGCTGCGCTTCTTCTCCGTGGGTCCACAAGAGTCTATTTGTGAAGTGCGCTAGCGTGTGTGTGYAGCTTTCTTTTCTAAACTTTTCGGTATGCTAATTTTTCCGGTCTTCAGCTSTGGACTTTTTGCTGCGTCACTTTTTGAAAATCTTGTTTCCTTTCTTCCGTATGTTTCTTGCTTGCCACTCTGCCACTCGCCATTTCGCCTGGAGTCGGCTTTCTTTGTTTGCATTGTTGTCATCGTCTTTATCGCTTAATTTGATTAAAATCATTTTGCCCRAAATTTCATTGTAAAAATTCAGCCATTTCACAAATGACTTCKCAACAAATCAAAATTCAGCAAATTCGTATGAAATTTTATTATGAAAGAATTTTCATTCGACAAGTGACAAAAGCATTCGTTTTGGAGCCCATTTAAGTAATTAGTTAMCAATTTGTATTTATTTGTCATTAAACGTTTTCCAGTTCAAGGAGCTCCCATCAAGGTTTGGATTGTATTTTAGCTAAGTTGCTTTTATTTTTCATTTAATAGATAAAAGGCGATATTTGGCTTTGATCTTGAATTTATTTTTGGCGTATTACTCGGAAGTCTTAAACAGGAATTTTTTTTTTGTAAGATACTTTACTTGAGAATACAAAGCAATTATTATTCCAGGTAATTTATTTATTATACTCTCGCAACAAAGTTGCTAAAGAGACTATTATAGTTTTGTTCATATAACGGTTGTTTGTGGCTCCTAAAACTAAGAGAGGCGGATATAGGGTTATATATACCAAAGTGATCAGGGTGACGAGTAGAGTTGAAATCAGTAAGTCTGTCCGTCCGTCCGTCCGTGAAAGCTGCAACTTGAGTAAAAATCGAGATATCATGCTGAACCACGTATTTCTTGGCTCCATAAGAAGGTTAAGTTTGAAGATGGGCAAAATCGGAGAACTGCCATGCCTACAAAATGGCGAAAACCGAAAACCTATAAAGTGTCATAATTAGGACATAAATAAAGATATTAAAGTGAAATTTAGCACAAAGGATCGCATTAGGGAGGAGCATATTTGGACGTAATTTTTTTTTTTTTTTTGAAAAGCGGGCGTGGCCCGAACCCTACATATCTCGGAAACTACTA
>NW_017534408.1:308456-327339 GCF_001853355.1 Bactrocera latifrons
CGAAAATAGCGGTAAATCAATACAGTTAAAATAAATGAAAATACAATTCAATACTCAAAGTACACAAATTGATCTAATCTAATTAATTTACAGCAAAATAAAAAAATATGTAAATKACGGATAATGAAATCTCGATTATCACTTTATCATGCGAKAGTATAAAATGTTCGGTGACACCCGAACTTGGCCCTTCCTTACTTGTTTTTAATTATTTTTTATCTTTTTTCCCACTAACTACATATRTGTGAGTAACAAATCCGGAGATCTGCGGATTCATTACAATGCTGAGTTGGGATACTCCTCATTCCCATGCGAAATATTGTCCCACAATTCCAGTGAGAAATCCTACACTCTGACAGTTATATGCTGTACAAGACTACCAGATTTTCGCAACTTAAAATGTTGGCTATGAAATGGATGGAGAAGATATCAATATATTTGTTGTAAAATCGCATTATGCTCTAATCAGCATATCTCATAAACTTCACTAGGTCAACCGGAATGGCTAAATTTAATATAGTGARTACGCAATTGAGGAAGGCATTGAACGAATATCTTTACTTACCACAATATTCATTTGTATTAAGAAATAATTGATATGTTTGGCAAATAGGCAAAGAAGACCACATTTAGCACAAACGAAAACTTGTAAAAGGTATTCTTCCTATATTTTTTGTTAAATCAATCAGACAATTCTTGTAGAACTAATATCAMCATTTTATACYCCGAACAAGGTGTATTAAGTTTGCTACTTCTTAATATCAAAGACCTYATATAACATATGTATACATATAGGAAATGATCAGCATGCATATTTTAGTCAAGATATCGATCTAAAATTTAATATAAGTCTCCTCTTCTTTTCTTCTACTATATTAAATAGTAGACTAGTAGTAGTACTATAGTAAATAGTAGGACTTTGTTGATAATTTTAAAAATCTTAATTTATACTCCAAAACTTATGTCGTTCTTCTGAAAGAAATCTCWGTTTTTCTTAGCTATATACTTGTGCCAACGTTTGTTTAAGTCAATTACCGGATCAGTTTTCAATGCGCTTAACGGTTTACGTTTAATGTCTTCAACGGACTGAAAACGGCTTCCTCGGAGTGGTGTTTTGAATTTGCTGAAGATACACGGAGCTGAGTCAGGCGAATACTATAGTTGTAATATTGTTTGAAGAATGAATGCAGTATACAACGGTTATTATCGCGGTGCAAAAACCAAGAGTTGTCATCCCATAGTTTCGGCCTCTTTTAACGAACAGCTTCGCGTAAGCGAATCATAATACTCAATTGCTATTTCTTGTTGACAACTTAGTTAATCGGAAGAAATTCGTGGTGTAACCCACCTCGATAATCGAAGAAAACTGTCAACATAACCTTAATTTTTGACCTCCTTTGACGTGGTGCCTTCGGCTTTGGATCACCTGGTCTCTTTCCGGGTCATAAGCATAGATCAATGACGCTTCGCCAGTAATAATACGTTTGATTGCATCCTGGTAGTCAGAAGGCGTTGTTTAACAGACGTTAGCGACGCTGTTTTTCGAAAAAATTTAGTGATTTTGGAACCAATCACCCTTTCGTTTTTTATGCCCAAATGCTTTTTTAAAATGGTTTTCATTGATTTTTCCGATATTCCAACGATGCCAAGAAGAGCCTCTGACTGTGAATTGTTGATTTTTCGGCACTAGTTCTTTTATTTAATCGACGTGTTGATCAACAGTTGATGTTGGGGGCCGACGTGGGGTCAACGCATTCTCGACTTTCTTTCAATAATTTGTAGCTATCAAATACACCTGCTCGCGACAAATAATTATCACCAAAAAATTGATTTTCCATACGTAATTTAATGAAACTTCTTTGTTAAATAATTTACCTTTTATTTGCAGAGAAGAAGTTTTTCCTTGATAATTGACTAAGTTATGGGTGCAATCTCCAAAGAAATTGTTAAGATCAGATAACTATAGAATGGCATGTAGCTCCCATACAAATTGAGTTTTTTACTTCTATCATTTGACTTACTGTACTTCTGACGAAGTTCATTTCATTGATATTTTTATGCTCTATCAAGGACAAACTGATGGCTTCAAAAGTATTACAGAATTTGATTTAATTGGTATTTAGGGGAGAAGTGTGAATATCCCGAATAAGTATAACATAGTGAAAGAGTTAGATAATTTTCAGTCTTCGAAACTTTATGATATTGAATTTAATCCGAGAGAAGTTTTCTTTCCTTACAGCCGTTCATATGCGTCACTTAGCACTATTTCCGACATACTATATATATACACGCGGCATACGTTATCAGTACTGAGTAGTTAATTAATGTTATGTATGTTCCCACTAGAGAAACTGACCTTTGTGTCAATGAATTTACATACTATAAAAGGTTCAAGAGTTTCCCAACACTTAAAGTTAGTTTTACTATATAGTATATTAGTAAATGGCGTGGATTGGTCCTCACGCACCTTGACTACAACACAAAAAACGCAATTTTTACTATCATTTTCGGTTTTAGTGTCCCAAAATGAACAAGAAAGCACCGCCCACGTCTCAGTTGAAAATTGACAGTAAGCGGGGTATTTCCCGAAGTGTTATGCAAGTTGCGTTTATTGATATCATTTCAAAAACCTAACGAACCCTCAAATTCTTTAAATGCTAATACTATACTATATAATACTTTTCAATAATACTATTCAGATGTAGAACAGCACAGAAATCTCTAAGTGAAAGAAATCAATATCTTTAATAGATATGCCAATTACTGTTACTATATAGAAAATCTAATAAACAGACATATAGTATATGTTATTAAATTTTACTCACAGCAAAGTATACTGATTTGCGGCCTTTTTTGGTTTTTTGGTTTTGTCKGTTTTTCTGATTTTCCTTTATTTGGCATAAACATGGTAAGGCAAGCTCGAGATGTCAGCGACACGTGATGTCCATTTAGGGTAAGCTCATCAATTARTGAAACATCTGTAGTGAACAATAAAAACGAAACAACAAATAGTGCAGGGATGATGTAAGAAAACTGATGAGAAAATAATGGAGCTGGCAAAACGGCTCAAGGCGTCGGTGACTTAAACGAACGTGTCGGCCTAAATTGGACGGCGTAAAAAGTGAAGAAAAAAGTAAAGGAAAAATCATGTGAAGAAGCGTTAGTTAACTTTGTTTATATAAACGGGTGCTTGTTGTGTTATTACAGAGCGTTATTTACAGAGCTCGGCAAGAAAATTTGATTTTGATATAAAAAAAAAAAAAAACGAATGTTTATAGAACGATATTTTGTTCCAGATATTGGAGGAATTTGATATTATGATTTCCAAAAACTTAAATAGTTGTCTGTGATTTGCGCAGAATACTAAGTGCTAGCTACATAGTTTTTCTCACAAACACTGCCTTATACTATGTAGCTTTTACTCAAAATTTCTATATGCTTCTAACATGCGTCTTCAAAGCTCTTTATGCATAAAATTATATTATTACAAGCACACACACTTAAATATGACTGTATGCACTTTCCTATGCATTGTGTAATCACCCAGCGTCAAGCCACCACGGCGTATAAGTTACTTAACTGTTGCTCTGTAACACACTGCGCACACACTCAACTACGCCTTCACATTTACACACACACACACAGAGTCACACACATCGAGTATGCTGTGAATGCAGTTAGCACTTGGCGTAAATTGAAAGCTTTTCTGCGCGACTAACGGCAAACATAACGTTAAAGTCTTTAAAGAATTTCMCCAGTCATCAGCGCCTACTCTACATGGTTGCTCATATGCCAAATGTTCGGCACACTAACACACAGATATAGCCTGACACAGAACGTGCCCTTCAAAGTAAATGCGGGCCTTCAGTCTGCCASAGATGATACAAATGTTGGCACATTACAATTCCCTACTTAAGCACATAAATCAATAAAAATACTTATGTATATACACATGCTCGAACATTTGCAAGGACAGTAACGTTTTATTTAGCTGATGTTAGATATGCGTTTGATTTCAATTTGTTCGAAACAAATATTTATTTTATGACTTAAGCGGAAAGACAAATTGTTTTGCTTTTTTATTCTAAAATGTATGCGAAAATCTATTGTTGATAATGTTTTAAACAAATTTTAGACTCATCGTAATCATTTTAAGAATTACACTTGGATTGATAGTGGTCCAGGTTTCATTAGTTAATTGAAGAAACTCAGATGAGAAGTCGTAAGCCAGCTTCGTTGTCTAATTAATTTCAATATACTTGTAAGCACATTCCCAATTAGGCACATCACCTGATAATAAGTTGAGAGCTTAGGTAAATTTGGTGCAGTAGTGTCTGCTCGTATCCAATGGCTAGGACTTCTACCATTCGATATCAATACTTTGAACGTAATGTAGAATTATATATCTATATATATTTTTCGAAATTTGAGGTAATGAAAAGCTCTTATAATCGTTCGTAAAAGAGCTTTTGAGCCTTTGAATATATTTTTAGCTTTTAGTAATGGAAAACTTCGGATATATTCTGTTATACAACAATGAACTCTTGCAGCTTACAATTTTTTTTTTTTCAAGAAAGCAATCCATGTTTGTATGATAAGTTTCATAATTGCCCAAATTTCATTAATGGAAACCTTAAAATATATTTTTATGTTCAACGGTGAGCTCTTAAGAATTTTAAGAAATGAGCTTTGTAGCTTTTTATCCTTTTTAAATGAAAAAAAATTCTTTCTGAGCTTTCATAGATGAACTTTTGAAGCTTTGTACTATTTCATGATAGCAATTTATGTTGTAGGTGAGCTTTGTAAGTCATAGTTCTGAATATTTTTCCTAATATGACTAATGGAATCCTTAAACTATATTCCTATCTTCAACGGTAAGCGTTTTAAGAAATGAGCTTTTGGAACTTTTTTTTATCTTTGGGTGCATCGTGTCTTTCAAATTAGAGCTTTTGCGAGCTTTCATAAAAAAACTTTTGCTGCTTTATACTTTTTCTCAAGTGAAAGCGATGCTCATGCGTATTATTAGTATAAAACTATAAATAATTATTTTCATGTACCATACAGATTTTATGTCAAATGAAATTTAAATAATTTCGAGGCTTATTTCAGATAGCTTATATCTCTAAATTTAGGACTGCTCGGTTTAAGCCCTTAAATTTCAATAAATTAGTGGTCATGGCGTCATATAGAAAAGTAGGGATATAGTTAACAATAACAACAGTGATAGCAGTGCTTACAATGAGCAAGCGAATTTTCCAAAGGACCTTACTTCCTTTACAGTTACTCATATAACTCAGAGTTGCTGAAATTTCAAGCAAATATAAATTACAAAGATTTTTCATACTGAAAGCAAATACATATGTTTTAATATATCTCTCCCCAAAAGTCTAACAGACATTTGTGTCATAATATCATTTAGATAGAGTCTATCAATTTTCCGTCGCCTGGTGAACCCTTCATATACTATATACTGGTCACACATTTGTCAACTTTTACTCGACTTTCTSACTTTTGTGGCATTTAATTAAACCGAAACGGAAATTTCAATTCTGTGAACATTTGCGCAAATCAGCTGACAATTTGTAATAACCAGCAATGAATTTTCCTCACTCTTCACTCACACAGACACACATACTCTACAATTGTCAACGCAGAGATATATGACAGAGTAAATGAGTTTGGCAATTTAGGCAAACCGAGACGCGCTGAAGGTCCTAGATGAACACGTGCTGGTATGAGTGACAAAAAGCTGGTGATGAACCTGAAATACATAGTAGGGTATTAGGGCCATGATATTGATGCAATCTCCCACAACTAAGGCAATCACTACTCTGGTTCGAGTATTGTYAAYTGAGTTTTCATAMATTTTGTGGAAAACCAAAATTTTTCATGCACGGCACTCTTCATCTTAGTTCTTCATGCAGACACATAGCTACCCTGTAAGAAAAAGATGGCAAAACACGTTGATGTTATAAGGTTTTGCCTTCAAATAGTTGTGGTCCACCTTTCATTGCACATAAGCTTGAAGCCGATCAATTACCATTACATTTCTCTACACGGTCACAAACAGCACCCTATATATGCACACTAGCTTAATCGCACACAGAGTTCTGCTTCAATCATCTCCGCTGACACTTGCAGTTGCTGTTTGCTTTTTTTTGCATTGTTTTTCGTTTTATTCCTCAGTGTTGGCTTTTTGCGCTCGCCTGCCAAGTTTTCTCTGCCTTTGACGTCCAATTCAACTCTTTAACGGAAATTAGGCAATTAGTGTTGCCATCATCAGCACTTTGCTGTGCTTGTGGTCCACTCATGTGCTCTTTTCTATTCGCCTGAAATGATATTTTTCCATTTTGAGCTTCAACAAAGCGTCGGTGACATGTGACTTGCTCTCATAGAATTGTTTTTTGTTACGTTTTCACAAAATGTCATTAAGGCATATACTTACACAATAAAACAGACATTTTTGTAAGTTTTCGTAAGAACCTTCGCTTAGTCAACCATTTGGCTCACATTCTGCAAGCACTCGTGCAGAAGCTACCCTTCTCAGTTGTCGGACCTTCTCACAAGAGCTTTGTTGAGTGCAGATCGATAGGACACTTTTGATTTCATGCTATTTGCATGAGTGAGATTTTGAAATAGCYTTGACAGGCTCATTATCTTTTGCACGTGTCGCTTTGAACTTTTGTTTTTTAAAATGTCAATTAATAACAAAAACGCTTCTTTTCATTGGCTGCTGCAATTCTAAGTCATAATATACATATGTTGCTCTTTAAAGATATTGAAAAAAATTTGCAATATTGTTGATCCTATATAGTATAGTAATTATGAAACTGTATCCAAATAGTTAACAACTATGAAGTTTCGTAAGCGAGCTTTTCGACTTTTGACTTTTTTAAGTGAAAGTGTTCGAAATTTGTTTGACTGATAGTACAAAAAATACTGTTCTCTTCAATTCGGAGTTTTATGAGGTTTTGGAGTTGTACTTCCTGCTAAGTGGTAGTATTGAATGCACATTTGCATGATTTTCGCCAAAAGAAGCATACGTGTAATTTATATCCTTGAAGAGATATACTGGAATGAGCTTTCATAACTAACTTTTGAATGCATGTATTTTTTCCTAAATGAAAGTTAGAGCGGTTTGGACTACTACAACTTTAAATTATGTTATTTAATTCGAAGCTTTTATAAATTGTCAGAAATGAAGCTTTAAGTCTTTGAAATCGTCTCTAATTGAAAGCAATGGATATTTGTGTGATTTAATGCACTGGAAGCTTAAAAATAAATGAGTAAATTCATGGTTTTGCTTTTAAGAGCTTCCACAAATGAACTTTTGATCCTGCGTGAATTTTCTTTAAGGAATGTTGATATTAATGTGATTTTTACCACTGAGAAAACTTAAAACTTACTTATTAATTTCAATGGGGAGCTTTTAAAAGCATTCACAAATGAACTTTTGAATATTTTCAATTTTTTAAAGGGAAAGCAATTTCTATTCATATGATTTAACTTTCATGAGCTTTCGAAAATGAGCTTTTGGAGAGTGCAGGATTTTTTAATTTAATTCTTAATTTCATTTTGATTTTAACAAATACAAAGTTTAAGATTTATTATATTTTGAGTGCGGAGCTTTTATGAGCTTAATAACACTATGATTTTAACCACTGTAAAGCTTAAAATTAATTATTTTTCCAATGGAGAGCTTTTATTAGATTTAATACTGTGCGTTAAATATTCGAGATTGAATGATCAATGTATATATATATATTTTTTTGGTTTTCATCTAGAGATCGTTTGAAGCTTTGAAATATTTGCGATTGGTATAATTTTGACATCAGGAAACTTTAAGATATTTTTAAGTTTTTTGTTTTTTTTTTTATTTTCATCTTTGCATCATTTCTTGTTTCATTCAATTATTTACGATTACCTTTTTTTGCGTAATTGTATTTGCCCCTTCGTGATTTGTTTACCTTAATTGTCATTGTTTACTTATATTTTCCTGTTTTGACCTTTCGTGGCATTGATTACCTCGGCTGTAACCTCTGAGTTCATGCTCGCATACCCGGACACACACGCGCGTAGCTTTGCATACGCTTATTGGCACCGCGCCAAGTCCCTTTAGAATTGAGAATATTTGGCTTACTGCCAAATTTATCACGTACGCACGCACAGTTGCGTAAACAAAGTTGGACAAAATTCGGAAAAAGAAAGTCCAAAAGTAGAAGTGCAAATATAGATTGCCTGCCTATTCTCAATGGAACGCCACGGATACGCAGGTATGAGCATACAAATCCAAAACTTGCTATGCAGAGGCATTGATTCGCAACGCTTTTGATAGCGGAGCACACTGGACTGCACTTTACAGTTTTTCGTTTGCGCGGCGCTTATTGACTTTCGATGCATATGCGCCAATGGTTGCTGTTGCAGCTGGAAGTGACCTCAGTTGCATGTGGCACAAAAAAGTGCATCAATCACTAAACAAGAAAATTTAAAAAATATATGCATTTCTTGCCAGTGTTATGGAGTCTGGAAATGAAAAATAACAAAAAAAAAATAAAATAAAATACAAAAAAAAAATCTGAAAAAAATTTAAATAACCAAAAACAAAGTACTAATTCAGTTCAGAGGCATTTTCTTTAGTATAATTGTAGAATTTAACACCAGAAACTCTTGTTAAACGTGTGTGTGTGTGTGTTTTGGTAAATGTGGAGCAAACCGCTTACATAAGTGCACTCTCAAATAAATGTGTAACAACAACATCGCATGCTTGAAACCACCCTAGTAAAATGTTCCAGCACAGACTTAACCAAATAAGCAAACAATAACATATTCCATTGTAATCAAAAATGGCAAAAACGACGCAAAAGAAAATGTAGAAACAAATTACAATAACAAATCGATACTGTGTGCCACATAAAATAAGTGAAGCAGCATGCCACATTCACCACATTCCACCACACAACGCCATACATGCACTGATTGTTGTTGCCGCATGCTCTCATTCTCTTTGCGCATGCGCTTGCTTGCACGCCTAAAAGTATGCAATTGAATTGTAGCACTGAATGCATTCGAAGGCTGATAAGCACACGCTGATAAGAGGTTGCCTATATGGGCTTATACATATTTGTGTGTCTGTGTTTATTTGGCATAAATTTGAATGCATAAAGTTTCAAGAGTTGCCAAGTAAGTGCGCTTTCCATTTTCAAGTGGGTGTTAGTGGCAGAATAATGAAGAAAGTTTGTTGTGGCCTTAAGTACATTTCGTTTGAAAATTTTTATTTTATTTCAAAAACTGAAAATTATTTCTTTTTTTTGATTTTTTCTAAGGATGGTCTCACAATTTTAATTAAAAAAAAAATATTTTTGTATTTAGTATGGCGAAATTTTTTAAATATGTTAAAATATTTTTACAGCTAGAACTAAGATTTAGAGACTTTTAAAAATATATATGAAAGGTATTTAACCTCAAAAAAGTATTTAAAATCAAAAAAAGGTAAATTTTCCTGGAAAAAAGTGAGTCAGAACACAAATCAGGTAGTATGGCATGAGGTTAAGATTGTACATAGGAATATTTTACTCAGCTTTAACGCAGTTGATGCCAGAAGAAATGTACTATTTACGGAAAGCATTCGCTCGGTTCGAAAATTCATTATTAAAGGAACGATTTTGGTTTTTTATCGGCTTAAACTAAGATTTGAGCTCACAAGTCTTTACATCCTCAATCCGTTATAGAAATTAAATGGAATAAATTGTCGCCAATTTTTTTTTTTTTTTTTTTTTTTTATTGGTATAACTATGTAGTATCTTATAAAGATCATTCTTTAAAGTAAAGTTACAGAACTACATTGCAGAACATCAAATAACAAACTGATAAAGTTCTTTCAGCTTTTAGGTTGGTATATGTTTAGCTTCTAGTTCTCACTGCAATAATAATCTTAAAGACTAGTGTTGAAATATACTAAAACCTAACTGCAGTCATTTAATAAAACCAAACCAAACCTTAAATTTTTTTTATGAAAGTAGTAATAGAGGATTAAATATTATTATTTTAGAATTTAAATAAAATATGAATATTATTTATATAATTTCGAATTTAAGATTATAAATGCTTTTACGCTTCTGTGCTCCTAAATGCAGGCAACAGTCCGAAATCAATATCTTAGTAATGTTCACATGACGGTGGATCATATTAAGACTTTTATGTGCAGTCCTTGGAAAACGTCAGCCTACCAAAAAATTTATCTGAAAGAATTATAATCCGAAACTATAAAGTCAACTCGCTTCTGGCAAGAAAAAGTTTCCTTTTTTTTCAAAAAAAAAAAAAAAAAAACAAAAAAAAAAAAAAAAAAAAAATAAAAAAAAAAAAAAAAAAAAAAACCGGAAGAAAAGTAATTATATATGTAGATTTTTTAATAGTTCGTAACTCATATTCAAAGGAGTTCCACAATTTTTAAACTTTCTCACAAATGTTGATAAAAATAATATACGAATCCATAACACTAATGCCTACCACAAGACGTAATATTTACGAGTTAAAATAATTGAGATATACTTAAATGAGTGAAATAACAGACAGGACTTAGTTGAGTTGAGCAGCGAAATGAACTTTTCCCCTTCGAGCAGCGTTGTGTGGAATGTGAGTAAAATAGTTGAGRCAAAAGTCCAGTTTCGAGTGCAAACTTGAGCTATACCACCCACATGATGCTTCACCTTTTTGATAACACAATCTTTAGTGATGAGAAACAAAAGCGGCGCAGACAGTAGCTGAAGCGTTTTCACCAAATACGAGAATCTGGCGGCAACAAGCTTGCTTACTCACTCACGCTTACAACGCGGCTGGCAGTGCGATATGAGAGCGCGTACACACAGTATAAAACTGAGAGCAATAGAGCGCCAATACAAGGATGCTCAAACGGAGAACTTTTGTTTTTATTTTGAATACTTATTTGCTACACATTTCGTCATGTGCTTCGGCATTTCCGAGCGAATTGTTGTTGTTTACATTTCGAAAGCGTTCGCTGTATCGGTATGCGAGTTTGTATTCGCACGAACGTCGAGTGGTGGCATGAATGCACGTGCGAGCGAAGCGCACAATCGTGACGTGCTCAGGCGGACGGCGACGCCGCCGCTTGACAGCCGAAAGGTATGCTTCGARAGGAAAATATTTTTTTTTTTGCTGATGAAAATGTATTTCGATATTTTGTCTGTGCAATCGCTAGCGTCGTTGCTGCTTGGCATACGAACATGTTATGAAACGATTGCTGTGGGCACGAAAGCGCGCTATTGAACGGCGAGCGAGCGCTTGTCTGCGTTAGCATTTGACGACGCCTCGTCGATAAATTTCTCTGCTARCGACAGTGGTGTAGGAAACAACGACGCTAAGGGCTGGTGTATATGTATGCTTTGTTGTTGCCACCATCGTACTTACAATCGTTGGCGTCCCAATAGGTACCAGTGCACTTCACTGCCTCGCAAACAGCCGCTTATCGGCGACAGCGAGACTGGCGAACACACGACCGAAAAGTCAGCCATACTCGTAGTACATGTGTTTGCACGGCGGTGCGCCTTACAGTTTTGGGAGCACGCACAGTTAGGCGGCAGTAGAAGAGTGCGCACGAAGTAGAGAAGCAGCGCCACATAGCCTCAGAAGCACAGTGTTAGACAGACAGAAAAGTGTATCGCACGGCGCACAGCGCACAGCATAAACTCGTATCGAATCCAATCGTCTCTGAACGCCAGCAACGAGCTCCTGCTAGCAAGCCAATAAAACACAAACTAATTGAAAGCGTGTGAAGTAATCGCAAATTGAATTTTTAAAATAGTAAAAAAAGAACAATCAGACTTACTGGCGAAACTGATTAGTATATAAAATAAGTAAGACAAAAAAAAATTCGAAAAAAAATTTGTTTGGTGTTTAAGAAGCGGCACGAAGCAGGATAGCTGTAAAACGCATCTAACGCCGTCTTGTTTTCTATACAATTGACATGGTGATTTGGTCCTGCTGCCTATAGCGGTAAAGAGTTAGCAAAGCCGAAAACAGTGAAGCCTTTAAGGCATATCAAGGAAAATTTTTTTTCTTTCGGTTGGTGCATACGCAACGTAAGGTGAAGTAAGCCACACGAGCCGGAGGACAACACGCAGTGAAAAATATTTACGGTTTTTTCCGTTTGTTTTCTTCCATCTTTCCGGTTAGTCACTTGTCATGGTTGCCAAATGTTTTTGAGAGTATTTCTTTTTTGTATATTTTAAGTATTTTATATAATTGCTGACTGTGCAAATGTGTGCGTGCAAGTAATTTGTATTAATATTTATAAATTAGCAAATCAATTAAAAGTATACTTCAAAATATATTTTATATTATCTTTCTGGAAGAAACTGTCACCTACATTTGAGCAACACTAATTACATTTTTTGTGTGATGTGTGATTTTTTGCAATTCCATTTACTTTTGCCGGTAGCCACATATAATTACGGATGTGTTTAAAACCGGTTCGTATCAGCTGGTTTCTCTTAAAAGTATGCTAAGAAGGGCTGGCAAATTTTATATAATTTCAGTTAAATAGTGCTGTCGAATATATAAGGAAATTATTTATACAGAAATTTTCATTAAATTAAAGTATACATTTAGGCATCTCTAGATTGTCTAAAAAACATTCAAAAAATCACACCTCATTCAAAAGTCATATTTTTTAATGAATATTTGTAGACAAAAAAACATTTTTTGGTTCAAAAGGGGAGTCTATTTCTTTTAAAAAATATTTTCCGAATAGTGTGTTGCGAAATTCTTTTAAAAGAAAAGTCTTTGCTACCTACTTTACATAGCAAAAAAAGTTTTCCATAGAGTATGGGTGAATTTATTGCGAAAAGTCCTCATATGCATACTTATAAGTGCTATTTGCTTTTTTCTTAAATGAACACCAAGTATTTCATTAAGGAATTTCATACTAAGGCTCACCAAATTTAAGCGCTACTTGGATAATTAGCTTTTATATAGACTACAGTTCCATTTTTGATACATAAGATTCAGAAGTAAATTCTAATTTTCAGTTCCTTGTAATTTAATCACAAGCAATCATTGAAGAAATATACATTAATAAGAATAATTGCATAATTTAAGGCGAAACTGTAATTAATCCTCATACAGTCTGCTAAATTTCTTTCGGGAAGCTCAAGAGCTAATAAATTCCGCAGATAGTCTATTTAGAATGATAAAGAAGTTGTTTAATACTTCCAGGACCACAATTTTTGCTAATAAATTTTATTACAAAAAGATTTTTCTTTCACCTTCTCAGAATTGATCAACTGAAGATCAAGCTTGTCAAATATATTTAAAAAAATGTATAATATATATATTAAACACGCGAATCAAAATCGGCAGCCTAGAAGTATGCACTCCCTTTCGAAAATGGTGCAAGATAGAACACAATTGGAAGCCGCCGGTAAATAAAGACTAAAATATTATTTCTTATAAGAAGTGAAGTCACGTACTGACCTTTGAACTCTTATAAGTATTATTCTCTGTTCTACAAATACATATTTAGAACCCTGAGAAAAAACTATTTTAAGTGTCAGAACAACAATCAGAAAATCATTTCTGTAGTAAAATTCATCCAAGTACATATGTACAAAAGGGTAAAAGAAAGGTGAAATTTAACACTAATATTTCGCTAGCGTCCTAAAGGTATGCTCCGCTTTGAGAGAAATACAAATAAATATTTACAACCTTGGGAAAATTATTTCAAGTGTCAAAGCAATTATTTAAAAAAATTTTCTGTAGGAAAATTTATCCAAGCATTTTTTAAAAAGGTTGAAATTTAACATTAGTACTTCATAAGCATCCCAAAAGTATGCTTTGTTTAAAAAAAAAACTGCTCTTAGTGTTTAGAAACAAAACTTTCACTTAATAATAACAACTTGTGAGTCGAAATTGAATTTTAAGCTGAAATGTGGCTAAGAAAATGCATCAATATTTCTTAGTTATTATATGAGACWCCTGCAAATTACTTGAGCTATTTTTTGACATTTTATATATATTTTATAAAAAGACACATAAGTTATTACTTATTTATAGATGGACGATAACAGATCTTTAAGTATATTTAATGTAGTTATATATATATGTATATACATAAATATATTGGTTTCTTCTATTTGACTAAAAATCTTTCAAAACTCAATATGAAAAGCATACTTTATATACTAAAATATGTCTCTCTTTAAATAAACAATTATTGCTTAAGCCAATACCCTTTCTCCTCTAACCCACACATTTTTCTCAAATCTTTTTATGCGCTCTGCACTTTACCGTATTTTTCGCCAAACAAAAATAATCGATTTCCACCTAGCATACGTGCACAATAAGCGACCGCTGTCAACTCGTCAGCTTACCTGGAAAATTACATGCTTTACAGCCCGAAAGTATGCCACAAAATGTACTTTGACCGGGTTAAAGGCGATAGACGACAACGCTGGTTGGCAAAAGGTGCTGGCTAAACGTAAATAAACAGCAAAAAAAAGAATAAGAAAAAATGTGCGAAAATAAACATCAAAAGGGAGGTAAAAAGTGGTAGTTAAATACGCAACAAAAAGCGCCAGGTACTGGGGTATATAAAGTGCAGCAAAAGTAGAAAGTAAGCAAATAAGCAAGTTGTAGCGACATTGCTGCAGCCTGCTACAACTAAATGCGCCGGGGCCACTCGCAGCACACAAAGTGCAGCATCATCATCATTATGATCACAACGATGATTACTGTTTGTGTCCGCTCACCCGCTCACCCGCTCACCCGCACACTCTGACCAGTGTTACGGCAGGACTCCTTGTTTTTTTTGCGCGCACTGTTGACGTGGCTTGCATTTTTGCACAGCAGTTTCTAGTTGTTCTGTTTTTTTCTCTAGCACTTTTTGCTCGTTGAGATGCCGTCGTCGCCGCCGCTGCCCTTTAGCTGTTACTGTTTATTTGTAATTCCCGCTGTTCTCTTGCTGTTTTAATTTTGTTTTTAATGTTTTGTTGTTGCTTTGTTGTTTTCTAAACCCGTTTCTGACGTAAAGTAGCAAGAATTTAGCTCAGGATTTTAATCCTTTTAGCAGCTCCGACTGGTGACATCCGCTTGCCGCGCTGCGTGTCGCCTGGTGTGCCTCGGTGTGTGTGTGTAAGGTTAAGGTGTGTTCGTGTGTGTGCGTTATGACATAGTGACGCCAGGGCGCACTTTAATGTTGGCGCAATTTGTTTGAAAGGCTTAGAAGTAAAACATCTTAATCCAATTAGTAGTAATGTTGTGCGATTTGAACGCCACTGATGATGCTGCATTCCGTTTGCGGAGGAAAAATGAGAGAAAAAGCCGACAAGAAGTGCGCTGCTTGCCGCTGACCTGAACTGAGGTTGCAAGTCTTTTGTGCATATATGTGGGATTTCCTGTAAAGGTATCATCTGATTTAGAGTGAAGATTAATATAAAGTTGCTAACAAGAAATGTTGGTAAGAAAAATTGAATTAAATAAGGTCTTTAAGCGGCTTAAAAAAATGAAGGCGAAAAGAGGCTACCGCTTAGACTCAGTTTCAATATTTTTCCTCCCTGAAGGAATTTTGAGATAGGTTATTATGTGTCGGTACTATTGAGTGGAACTTCTTTGGAAATTTGAGAACACGCTTTAATTGTTTGGTTTATATCTATAAAGCCTATACAATGTATATTTTAACTGATTCGAAATTCGATATGGTTAGTATTGGAAAATCTCATTTTCGTGCAATTTCGATTATAATTTTTGTGGCGTTAAAAGAGAACCTGTACATATAGTCTTTGCTGTTGTATCACTTGTGAATAAAGATGCTACTTTAATGGTTTCGCCAAACAATCCACACTCTGACTACGTTTTAGTTTCCCTTAATTAAATGAGAAATTCCTCGGAAAATAACCCAGTAGTTAGAAAAGACAATGAAAGCTGATCGATTTTATATTAAAATTCCACTTAGTTCGTTGCAATTTAGGCATGGAAAAATATTATTATGTTGGCTTATATTATCGTTAAAAAAAGTATTAAGTGTGGTTGTTGGAGTAAGCCTTTCACTAAGAACCACAAGTAAATATTGATTTGACTGACATATACTTTGCATTTCTCGTCATTGCTAAAGACCGGGCCGGGTTTGGAACCAACTTTTCATCTGACTTGTCACAAATTTTTGTAATGAGGCAGCCTTGCTGTCACTAGTGAAAGTAGATTTCAGGTATTTATTTTTTTTTTACACCACTTAAAAGTATATGTATCTATGGTATTTTTATATTTAATTCAACGAAGCTGGGAACCAAACAGTTTTGTTCAGTAATATTCAGTTTTTTCTCTCATTTTCAAACCCAAATGGTTTCAATCTCCACTTAGCTAAAATACCTACCTAACCGTAATCAGCTATAATCGCGTAAGCAATAAAGAAGAATAAGAACCGTTACAGCATATCAAGATCAGTATGACAATAGTTTTTTCTTATAGACTGTTTACCTATTTTTATTTTACCAATTTTTTTTACACCTTGAACAGGTCATGCTAAGTTTGCGAGGCAATCATATCAAGAAGTCAATATCGGAGTCTTAATAAAATATATAGTTTTCGTTCCATCGATCTGAAAATTTGCACACGTTCTTTTCTTCCAAAGAAGCTGGCCATTTGTCGAAACTGAACACATCGGACCACTATAGCATATAGCCGCCGTACAAACTGAACGGTTGAAATCAAGTGCTTGTATGGAAAAATTTTTCATATGACAAAATATATTTACCAAACTTGGTACGGGTTATTTCTAAAGAAATACTTTAATCTTAATTAATTAATCTTAATAATTGTTCAGATCGCTCCACTAAAACACATAGCTGTCACACAAATTGATTGATCTAAATAAAGTTCTTGTAAGAAATATTTGTATTTTTGAAGGCCAACTCAAGTTATAGTTCTTTCTTCTTTTGTTAATATATAATAGACCTCGTGTTTCATTTGCTCAAGCTGTAATAATTCAAATAAATCAAAATTGAATTGCAATTTCACAATATCCGTTTAAGTTCGTGTACACTTGCGCTTTTCAATATAAGACTTACTCGAACAATACATATTGATTTAACAAAGTTAACTGTAAATTCGGCATTTGTAATTTTACGTTAGCATTTTTTTCGAGCAACGTATTTGAGCAGCACTTGTGAGCATTGTTGCTGCTCTGGCGCTTCGATTTCTAAACACAGTTGTGAAATACACAAATCGTTGGGAAAGCAAACACTAAATATCCTATTGTGTAAAAAGTAAATATACATACTATACAAGGGCATGAACATAGATATATAACGATAAATTTGTGTTACGAAGGCATATCAGTGCTGTCATTGAATATTTCGGGATAAATTTATTGCATTTGCGATATTCGCCAGCAGCAACGCTAACCCTTTCCACGCCGTACTTTCGACTGCCGTTAGATATGAATATTTGCAAATGCCTGTATATTTATATTTGTATTTATTTATATGAATTGGATGGCACACAAAATATCGAGTAAATCTAAGCCCACTTATGGGCCATGCTAATATATGAATTTGTATRTAAAATAAAGCAAAATGGCAATATATTGAACTGTCAGTTTAGCAGTCAAAGAATTGGTATTGTATTATGTTCATGTGCATGCCCATATCCGGTGTCACATATTTATTTGATTACACAAACATTTATTATTTTGCGCGCCCTTATACTATTTGATATTGTATGCTTTTCTATACAAATTGATTGCCTCATGTGACATTTTAAATGGAAATTCTTGTCGTAGATTTTTACACTCCAAACTGACATTTGACGTTTTGACACAGACAATATCACAAATGTGGGTAAGCGTTCGAATGTGTGTGCGTGTGTGTCACATTGGTATTGTTTGACAATCAGCTTTTTGTTGTAACTGCTTATGTAATCAGTATAATATTAGTAGAATCGATTCGTTTTCTAGCTTTTTATATCAGCTGTCATGTAAATATCAAGAAACTGTTGTAGTTGTGATAGCTAGGTATATTTATATCATGGAATTTACGAAAATCTTAACTGACTTTCACCTTCTGCTGCTGTCAGAAAGTTTGCACTGCCAAAACTGAAAAGAAATGGATGCTGAAAATATTTTTCATATCAAAACAAAAAAAAAAAAAAACAAAAAAAAATTGGTTAATATAGTAAATTATGTTCTTTATGTTAGCGATTCATTAAACGTCTTGGAATTGCAATTACTGTATCGTCTTGTCCAATAAATAAAAAATAATAATTTGATGATCAAACTTAACTTTAATTTAATACGAATTTAGTATAAAGTTGAAGAGCTTTTTTCTTTGTCCATATGTTTTCGCCACTCTTCGGGAGCATGATAGATTATTTTAAGTATCTAATATACTTTAAGTTTATTTGTTTGTAATTCTTTAACCAAAAATATTGCATTCACATCTTAAATACATTCAGAGATGTATATTTGTATCATTTGGACAGTCATGACACTTGTTCGATTCATTTTCCTCACAGAATAGCTTGCACTTGTTATACAGTTGCGTGTTTCAGTACCGGGTGTCTGTTTTATTTGCCATATTATTAGTAGTTGGTTTGAAAAAAAATATTCTGATATCTCGAAATCAAATTGAAACTCGATGAGAAACTTTATTTTCTACTAACTAAGCTGGCAGAATACATTGTTGAGGTAATTACAAGCCAGTTGAAGCCACAACCACACTTAAAAATAAAGTCCAAAGAAAAATGTCTTTGTATACCTGAGTCAATAACAGTATTTATTTTATACGAGGTGTGTTCAAAAAGTATCGCGAATTTTGTGTTTTTTTTCAAAAATTATTTATTTATTCATGAATATCTATTTTGTCCCCTTCAAAGTAAT